>NC_056048.1:18828965-19072228 GCF_004379255.2 Salvia splendens
CACCCTTGAAGGCCCCAGTTGGGGAAGGCGGTGGCGTGTTCTTCTCGATCCCGCTCAGGAGCGTCTTTTTCAGCTCTTCCATCTTCAAGTCCATCTTCTGCTCTATCTTCTGCTCCTGGTCAGTGGACGAAGCACTCTCAATCCTTTCTCTGTTGTATCCATCCCTCGAATTGTCGTACTTCTTCTTCGCGCTCAAAAGCTTCCCTAGGACCTTTTTTCGCTTCACTGACCCTTAGTTGCGTGAAGCTTCCTCATGACGATGAGTTTGCCAGATCCTTTGTTGCCTTATTCATCCCCCCATAAAAGGTGTAATGTATCTCTATATCTGCCATGCGATGGTTTGGACACACATCCAAAAGGCTCATATACTTCGCCCAATAATCGCTTAGGGGTTCATCGTACTCTTGCTTCACACTGGTTATCTCTTTCTTCAGCGCACTCGTCTTCGATGACGGGAAAAATTCGCCTAGGAAGGCTGACTTGAAATCCTTTCTCTGTTGTATCCATCCCTCGAATTGTCGTACTCTTTCTTCGCGCTCAAAAGCTTCCCTAGGACCTTTTTCGCTTCACTGACCCTTAGTTGCGTGAAGCTTCCTCCTGACGATGAGTTTGCCAGATCCTATGTTGCCTTATTCATCCCCCCATAAAAGGTGTAATGTATCTCTATATCTGCCATGCGATGGTTTGGACACGCATCCAAAAGGCTCATATACTTTGCCCAATAATCGCTTAGGGGTTCATCATACTCTTGCTTCACACTGGTTATCTCTCTCTTCAGCGCACTCGTCTTCGATGACGGGAAAAATTCGCCTAGGAAGGCTGACTTGAAATCGGCCCAACTCTCAATGGAGTTGGGTGGCAAGCGCATGAACCATGTATTGGCCTCCCCCTTTAGGATGAACGGCAAGGCCTTCAATCTGTAGTCATCCTCGGCGCCCCCGTGGGTAGAATTGTGATAACATGAGGATTCACATCACAGACTGTCTGTCCTGGGGTGACAACTATGGCTTGCGGCGGTTCTCCGTCGGCATGCGCGTTCAGCGATCCGATCTCTGGGTCATCGTCTACGTGGGCAGCCATCCGCCTTGGGTTACCTTCCAATTGTAGCACCGGTTCTGGTATTCTTCCTTCTATGGTGTCTTGCTCTTCGTCACTACTCGTGCCTAGGTCAGATAGGGCTTTCGACAGGCCAGAACGAGTGGTCACGAGTATAGTCTCTCGTTGGAGTATCTTCGGCTTCCAATGGTCCGGAGCCGAGCTGCTTCTCATAAACTGAAATAAAAAGAAAAGAGAAAAATTATGCACAATATATACGCCAAAATATCACACACAATAACAGTTAATAACGTCATCCATCCCCGGCAACGGCGCCATTTGATATGCGTGCAGGTTCACAGTGTCGTGTCAAGCAAGGGTGTATCCACCTGATCAGGATAGAATTCCTAGCCAACCTGAACCTGGTATCAATAAATTCCTCAACTCACTTCTACTGGCTAGTATACTGGAGGTAAGGGTCGAATCCCACAGAGATGGACGCGCTTGGGTAATTGTGGTGATAATCTGGAGGGGTTTGGTTAGCTACCACGCTTGGGTTGAGATTCTACCTAGACAGGAATTAAAAGTGGAACTCTACTGACTGGGAGGTGTGAAGGTGATTGACATGTGGTTGTGTACGTGAGAGTGAGGGACACGGTGTTTCAGAGACATGTGGAAAGTAGATAGTTACTATAAAAGGCTAAATAAAATCTCAGAGAATAAGTGGTGGGTTGGTGGCTGCACTGTCAGATCTGTAGGGTACCAGCAGAAAAGTAAAGGACAAAAGCAAAAGTAACTAAAAAGCAAAAGTGGTCCCAAACTTGGATGTGGATGTTGTCTTCTCCAACAAATATGCACAAAATTAAACAAACTCAGATTCCATGGATAACAATTGCAGATTAAAAACTTCACAATTCAGATCCACAATGTAACACTCTAAAATTCGAAGATTAATCAAGTGAAAACAAGAATTACACTTACTGGGCGACATGCAAGGTGACAGAATTCACGTAAACTCAGATTTCATACTTAATCCCTTCGAAAACTAAATCTAAGCAACAAGTTTAACTAACAATCTTAGATCGAGCAACTCCAAATGAAATCATGCTTTCAACACTTAGAAATTACTGTAACAACTAGATCTAAGCTACCTAGGCAGAATGAAACAGATTCACACGGAAAGAGATGCATAAAAACAACTTCATTGCATAAAACATTTGGATCCCAACAAAACACTTCAAAAGCTAACGAGTGCTGAATATGCAAAAGATCCAACGTAAGAAAACAAGTAACGATTAACTAGGAAAGCGAAATAAGATTGTTTTGCCACTCCGGACGATGAAACTGCTACGACTACGAAATGAACTGGCTGGAACGATGGAAGACGATTCTCTGGTGGACTGAGGTAGTTCAGGTGACCATGGCTGTAGCGAGGAATGAGAAGGTTTGGACGATGCTGAACGAACTGATCTACCGATAGAGAATACTCTAACTAAGTGCGAATGTAGATGATGATTCTCTCTCCAAGTGGCTTCCTTTTATAGGGAGGCCTGCCCTTGCTTTTTATGGTAGACTCTCTGCGTGAAATGACTCTTTTGCCCTCGTTTGTGGTTGATCCTTCCCAGCAATCCTTCTTCTCCATCTCGGGCCTTTTTGGCATGCATCATGGTCAGTATTGCACCCTTCTGGCGCTTTTTTCACCTGAGTTATCCGAACCCTCTCGTACTGACTAGGACCTTTTTCCTGCACACTTTAGCAACTATTTTGTAGATATAATCCAATTACGCACGTTATACTGACCAGTAACCAAGGCCTAGAATGCGACTTATCACTATTCTTCTTCAAATGTTATTAGGGTAGCAAGACAAAATCTATTAGTAGTAAAATTGATATCTATTAATGAAAAAATCTATTAGTAATAAAATTGATTTCTATTAATGAAAAAATCTATTAGTAATAAAATTGATTTCTATTAATGATTATGGTTTGAAAGTTAAAAAATAAAACTCATTTATTATTAATTTAATTTATAATAAATGACATTAGATTCAAAAAGTCATTAAGACGATGAAAGTGCTGGAGATAATTGGAGAAAATGACGCTATTAGAAATAGATGACGATAAACAGAAAGGTAAGAAAGAAAATAAGATGAAGTGTGCTTGAACAAAATGGCGGCAAATTAATTCTTAATTAGTAATGACCGTTTTAATTAATTATAATCAATCAGTTCAATTATATTATTGAAATATATTTTGCTAAATTCACTAATCAATATATTTTTGAAAAATATTTTTATTTTAAAAATTATTTGATTTTCTATTTTTATAATAAAGTTTTGCTATATATGCTTATGATTTAAGTTTCATGTGATGATATATAGATGGACGCAGACAGAAAAGGTGACGGAGAAGGTAAGATGGAGGCCTAATAGAGCACAAGGGAAGACGAAGATGGATTACTTCTTAATTAGTAATGGCCTTTTTTATTACTTTTAATTAGTTGGCTCATTTATTTTATTGGTATTTTTTCTAACTTCACTGATCTATATATGTGTATTTTTTTATATCAAAAGTTATTTGATTTTGTATTTTATAATTAACTTTTATTATATATATTTATGATTTTAGGTTTTGTATGATGATATATTGATGGGGAGAACAAAAAGATTGGAGGAAAAGATAAAGATGGAGGCATACTAGAGCACAAGAGAAGATAAGATGGGGACGGATTAATTCTTAATTAGTCTACTTAATTATTTTATCTAGTAGTACTTTTTAGCTAATTCACTAATCAATATATTTATGTAAAATGTTTGGTTTAAAAAATTATTTGATTTGATATTTTTAGAATAAATTTTTGTTGTATATATTTATGATTTTAGATTCCGTATGATAATATTGTTTATCATTGTATAAAATTATTTAATAATGTAAAAAAAAGTTATAAAAATAAAATGGATCCTGCATCGTACGGATATTATACTAGTGTAATTAAACGTAGCACATGTTTATTTATTTTAATGGTTAATTAATTTTGAACTTCTTTAACTATCTTATCACTAATACGTAATTATGTTGATCTAGGGGTGATATGACAGAACCTCGTTCTATCATGTTTGAGTACACAACTTTGTAATGAGATCAAAAGGAAGATAAATCCTAGTTGAAGTGTTCCGCCAGAATCAGAATGAAAATAATATGTTTATTATTTCTCAACGATGACTTCAACGATGATGACTCTATTTATACTAAAACTCTGCTACCTTAATTGAATTAAAATAAGAAAAAGGTAAGCATGAAATAAGAGAAAGATATGCATGAATCTAATAGAATCTTGAAGAATATTAAGTCCTAATGTATTGCGATGCATAAAATAAGAGAAGGATATGCATGAATCTAATAGAATCTTGAAGAATATTAAGTCCTGATATTTAATTTGCCTCATCACCCATGGCTGCACGGTCTTGTGGATTTCTTCAAATCGACGTTTGACGTCGCGGCTCTTCAGTGAATACGCTTTGCGCTGACAGTGGGCAGTCTGACCGTAGGTGGCGATATTGGGCTGCGAGGTATGGATTGACAGAAGGTCCCTGTCATGATACCAGTCGGCAGCGGCTGATTTTGGAGCATTAGAGTGGAACAACCACGATTCCGTCAAGGCACAGCTGCAAAAAATCTTCCACAACCACAAAAACTTGTCCACCCCAATAACAACCACAAATCACATTATTTTATCTATTGTTAATATATTTTAATTCGATTAGAATAAAAATTATCGAAAGAAAATAATAAGAAAAAAACATCATTTAATTAGAAACATAAAAATCTAGAGAGATGAAAATACGGATGTGGATGTGTAAAGTAAAAAATGAGAGAAATATGTGTATTTATAGAAATAGATTCTGAAAATTTTAAAAATAATAATAAAAAAATGCAGCACCACCGCGGCTCTCGGCGGTTTGCAATAGACCGCCGCGGCATTCGGCGCGTCCGAAAACCCACCGCCTCGCCCTCTCCCGTCCACCCCCCCGCCGAGGCGCCATGTGACAACCTAGTCTTTTGACCATATTAAGAAAGTGAAGCCTTATAATAGTTATATGATAAAGTTGTAAGTTTAAGACGAGTTGTGTAAATAAGTTTTATTGTTTATTTTGCCACCTTTTAAATAGTGTTTAAACCAAATAAATAAGAAAATTTATTCCAAAACGAGAAAGTATAATATCCAGGAGCATAAGTGTGAGAGTTCAAGACTATATATATATATATATATATATATATATAGGGTTTTGATCTATGCAAAACTGGATTTAAATACAGAAACGCAGAACAATATCATAATTAGGGCACTTTTAGGTCATAATTAGGTAATTTGTAGGTCATGCTAACAAAGCATGACCTAAAACGATCTTAGTATGACATTAAATCCAAATATTATAATATGACCTAAAATTGCTTAATTATGATCTTCCGTGTTTTTGGTTAATTATTGACCATTAGATCATCCAATCCTAGGGCTGAGATTTGGTCTGCATTTCTGGATTTAAACACATACTTATTTTGATCATCTCCCTATATATATATATATATATATATATATATATATATATATATATATATATATATATATATATATATATATATATATATATATATATATATATAGGGTCCTGTTAGGTTGAGATTATTTACCTAAATTGAGAAATGAGATGCAATATCAGCCACTAATCCACAAGATTAACTAAATGTCAACAACTATCACATTATGTCAACACGGGGGTATAAGTGTCATTTCGTGTTTTAATGGGGAAGAAGAACTGCAGCCCCAAAATCAGTTTCCAAAACCGCGACTGATCCTTGGAACTTGTGGAGTGGGTCGTCGGGGAAGAATATCTCGGAGAGGCGGAGGTGGAGCTTCTGAGAGGTGGTTCTGGGCGGCGCCGGGCAGACTCTGTGAACCTCCAGCGGCGTAAATGGCAGCATTGTTTCCCCTCCTAGCCGGCTGAGTCTCCGGCGGCCCGCTCCCCGCCGCTTCGCTTCTTTCACTCTTCTCTCCGTCGAGAATGCCACATTCAATTTCTCAGTCTCACCGTCCGCGCCGTACTCTCTATTTCTCTCTCTCTACCTGAATTTGATATAATTGGGGAATATCTACTCAGCTTATGATTAATTCATTTCATATTGATTGGAGATTGCTCGCTGCGTTGTTCAGCTAAACTAATTGAACTGAGTGATGAATATCTCCACAATTTGAAAAATTAGGGTTCTTAGCTTCAGTTGTTTAATGTGTATTTTCGTCGGTTTTACAAATTTAGGGATCTTAGCACTAATTTGGTGTTGATTTGCTGACAGCAGTTTCTGCAACCTGGCTTTTCCGCGCTGCAATTCCAGCCCTACTAGTTAGTGGTTTTTCAGTTCCTGTAGCTATTCTGGGGAAACTCTAATTCAAGTCAATGTTAATGAAGAACTCAGTTTCAAGGATAATGCAATTGTGAAATTATATTAATTTTTAGGTAATGGTTGTAAAATGCAATGATTTTGTTTCTTAGATTGGATGTGGTGACATGTTATACTATCCACTGTTTTTCTCCATTGAATGCCTTCAAGAGAGTTGCGGAATCACTGGAGAAACTAATGGATGCCACGAGGGAAGAGCTGCCGGATACCATGGCTGTCGTTCGATTATCTGGGATGGAGATCAGCGACTTGACAATGGTTCCAGTTGAAGCACTGATTGTAGCTGAATCGGTTGAAGCGCCGATCGAAGAGAATCGGCGTTCCACATAAGCAGTGGTTCTAATTTCTTCAGCGGTGGTTCCGACTTCTTCAGGTTCAGCAATTGATTCAAATTTTAAGTATATTGCTTCGATTTTAGTGTATTAAAACAATTCTGGATTTGTTTTCTTATGAATTCGATTTCTACTGAATTTTTTTGTTGATTAGCCATGGTAGAATCGCAATTGGAAGCATCACCTTCCAGTTAAGGATTTGTTTAAATTTTTAATATGATTGACATTTCATACAATAGCTATTGACATAGCTATAATAACAGTATATGCTTGTTTGAATAGTTGTTAGGATGACTGTAGGTTGAACCAGAAAGAGTTATTGATATAGATTTATTGTGTTTCATTTCATACAATAGCTATAAAACAGAGTATATTCTTGTTTGAACAGAGTATATGATTTGTTTGACATGGCTATTGACATAGCTATAATTGGGATGCTTCGACAGCAACGAAGAATTTCATTTCTCAGATAGATAATGAGATTCAAAGGAGACCAGATTTCAACTGGAGAAAAATTGATTTGGTAATAAGATCTCACAATGACATTTATGTAAGAATATGAACAGGTGTTCTTTGGATATAATTTTATCTTTAATGTCATTTTATCTTTCATGTCATACAGGTCTTCTTCACAGTTTGTGCAAATTTCCATTACTATCTTGTAGTATATTGGATGAAGAAAAACACCATTGAGATAATAGATAACAACAAGCCACAGTTTAATGGTATGCTTTTATCTATGTTATTGACATATTCTCTACATTTGGTTGACATAATTTCTACATCATGTTAAAATGCTTTGTTTGTGTAGTTTGATTTAGTTATTTATATATTTTGCAGAAAGATATGTTTGAAGCATACTTCATAGAGAAGAAAATGTTAGATATTTCAGAAAATATAAACAAGTCTTCAATCAACTTTCTGCCTTTAGAGTGGGCCACAAGCAAGAACAAAGAAGGACTGTGGTGTCTATTTGATGAGGCACATGGAGACCTATCTTGGCAAAAAGGCAGTGAATGGAATATTGGCTTCTCTGTGCGTAGTGTAAAGATTCCCCACATACTCAGGGGAAGGTATTGCTACACGATGATTTTATCAATTTACAATAACCAGAGGTCGCCGATGTTACAACTGGCTCATGATTGGATAAAAGCAAACATGGACAAATTTCTTGAGCTAAACAACAAGTACACGAAGTTGTTTAGTCGTAGAAAAAAGAAGTAAACAAAAAGTGATATTAATGTTTGATGTTAACTTATTTTTTGGATGGGTTTTAAAACTGTTATTGTGGATTCAGACTTTTGAACTTAGCAGTTATATCAAATGTTAATCAGTTCAACAACTTATACACAAATGTCAACAGCTTGAATAAAGTGTGTACAACTCAGAAAACAAATCTTAAAATTAAAAAAACAAAATCATACAATAGAATGTCAATAGAGAGCAAAATCAAATATTAACAACTAATAAGAAAATGTCAATAACTTGTAGTATATGTTAACAACTAAAAAACAACTCTGATAGTTGTTGACATGGCTTGTATGTCTAGTTGACATGACTTATAATTGTTGTTGACATGGTTTCTATGTCCAGTTGACATGGTTGTAAGTGTAATTGACATGGCTTGTACGTGTAGTTGATACGATATGTACCGTAGTTAACATGACATGTATGTGTCGTTGACACGATATGCACCATAGTTGACATAGTTATATTAGTTGTTGACATGACTAGTATATATAGTTGACATAATTTTTAATTGTAATTAACCTTAAAAACATGAATTGTAATTGTAATTACCCCTCCAGGCAGGACTGGGGTAGCCTGGACGTCCTTATCAGCGAGGAGCACAGAGGCAAGCCTGACTCCAACTTGTATTGAAATGTTAACAACTTATAACCAAATGTCAACAGCTTGCATAAAGTGTGTACAACTCAAAAAACAAATCTTAAAATTATAAAAACAAAATCATACAAAAGAATGTCAATAGAGAGCAAAATCAAATATCAACAATTAATAAGAAAATGTCAATAACTTGTAGCATATGTTAATGATAAGGCTAATTTCATGCATCGGTCTAGGGGTTCATTTCATGAAATTGCTGGGTCTAACGCATTGAATTAAGTCAGGTATGTGAAGTTTTTCGCCAGATCCAGGAAAAGAAGAGGACGCTTGCATGGTCCTAGGAAACTGGCGAAAGGGTGAACAATTGGAAGAAAATTGCTAGACGGAGGAAGCCTCGGAGTTGAAGGGTAGAATAGGAATTTCTACGAAAACTCTAGAAGGCTATGTCCGCATCTATAAAAGGGAGAAGCATGCAGGCTGGAGGGACCTTCTCGGCTGGAGGCCTCACTAACAGCTCCTTGCTCGATTCACCTTTCCACACACTTGACTCTGAATTCGCGAGAGATTCCAGTTAGCACTTGGCTGGTGGTTCATGTTTAGCTTTCCGACAATGGTTCGAGGGTTGTAACACCTTCCTAGTTCAAGGGCGAAGAAACAATTTACATTTCCGTTGCTATTTACACTGATTCCGCCGAGCTTCGCTGTTCGAAGCTCGGTTTTCTTTTGACAACCAATATTTCCGGTTTTATTCCAGATTTTACTTTCGCTTATGTCTATTGTGTTCATTTCTGGTTTGCTGGTTGAGTTCGATTGATTTCCAGTTAGGATTGTCGGAGTTAGTTATTTTTGCAGTTGGTTCTGATTTATTGCCGATACTTGTTGTTTGGATCTGAAGAATGGTTCTGTTTCTTTTGGATGAATCGGAGGTTGGGTTTTGCTGGAGTTTGTGATTTGTTTGCAGATTGTTCATGATTGATTGAGATTGGAGTAGATCTGTGAAAATCGGAGTTATGGCGTTGGTTTTGCTGTTTGTTGGGTTCGGATGGCTTGGATCCGGAGTGGATTAAGCGTCCGACGTAATCTGAGAAGGAGTACTTGATTTCCATGCCTAGTTTACGTATTTACATTTCATTTCGCCTAGTTTACGTAGATCTGTCGTATCTTCGAGTTATTGTAAGTTTCCGTCGACCAAATCTGTTTATTATGTTTGAATCTGGGCATTTCCTCTGTTTTCTCCATTTGCGAATCTGAATTAGTTAGAAAAGTGCATGAAGATTGTTAGCTGCAGCTTTACCGTACGTTGTCAGGCTTGGATTTCATGGTCCCCACTTTTTATTTCCTTTGTCTAGTGGTTATCGGTAGTTATGTACTCTGTCTAGGAATTGTTTAAACTTTTCTGCCTGTTACTTGGTTTAAGAGTTCTTTGTTCTTCGGTCTAGTATTTACGTTTTGTGCCTAGGTCTAGTAGTAGTTAAAATCTCAACCCCTTTTGCGTGGCAGTAGCCATTTTGTCCAAATTCTCTCAATACTAGCCTACGAATCCATCTCTGTGGGATCGACTCCACTTCCCTATACTAATCCATAGTATTCGGGTTGAGGAAATTTAATTGTTGAAGGAGAGTCGTGAGTGCCCAACGACCGGAGCGCCATTCGATCCCTCGAGTTACTGGACCCTGTGATTCAGTTAATTCGGAGAAGCGTGGTGTCTCGACCTAGCAATTCGTGGTGTCTCGACCTAGCAATTGCTTAGATCAAATTTTGCAAGCGCATAACTCACTAGACTCTCACCCTTCAAATGGCGCCGTTGCCGAGGATGGATGGCGTGCTTAGTGCTAGTGTTCAGAGTCTGTGGTGTAAATAGTTTTGATTTGTTTTCTTTCTCTTTTTGTTTGCAGTTTATGAGCAGAGGCTCAAGGTCTACCTACTGGAGCAACTCATCTGGGTGGACACACGACCAGTTTGGTTGGCGGGTTAAGGATACAGTCTCTACTGTGACCACCAGATCAGGGTTCACCACGGGAGGCCCGTTTCCGAGTGAATTTACTAGCGACGAATCTTGGACGTCATCAGGACGCGAAGATCCAGAATCACCACCCGAATCAGAAACAGAGTCAGAAACAGGGGAAGCAGAGGAATTAGTCATGGCGCAGGTGGTAGACCCAGATCCAGAAATCGGCTCTCTCACTGCCCATTTAGATGGAGAACCAGCTCAAGCTATAGTAATGAATCCACGCCAGAGGACTATCGAGATCAAGACAAACGTACTCGGCATCTTGCCGACGTTCTCTGGGTGTAGAAATGAGTGTCCGTATGAGTTCTTAAATGAATTCAGTAAGTTATGTGGTATTCAGAAGAGGCCAAATGATGCAACAGAGGAGGATTATCGCTTACGAGCGATTCCGTTTACCTTGAAGGGGGAAGCTAATACGTGGTTATTGAGGTTGCCTCTGGATTCTATCCGCACGTGGAGGGACTTCAAGTTGGAATTCTTAGATTATTTCTTCCCATCCAACAAGACGAATGCACTTAAGAAAGAAATACTAGAGTGTAAGCAAGATTACGATGAATCGTTGAGTCAGTACTGGTCGAGATTTAAGGGGTTGTTGGATGCATGCCCGAATCACCGGATGATAGAGGCAGAGACCTACTCTCTGTTTTACGAAGGAGCCACTCCCGAGTCAAAGGACTTAATGAACTCCTCAAGTGGGGGAAATTTCACAAGAAAAAGGGGAAGTGAGGCAAGAGAGATCCTAGGGAAGTTGATTGACGCTAAAAAGGCGTACGATAACCCAGGATCGGTGCATGCTGGGAGAGAACAAGAAGATAACAAAGTCGAAGCGAGGATTGATAGGCTCGAGAAGGCTCTTTTGAACGCGATTGAAAAGACGATTCCACTGGCTTCACAAGGGAAGGAGAAATCTCCTGGTCCAGGAGATAATCAAATGCAACAATATTACGGGACCCGGGAAGGAGATTATCAGGCCCAGGTCAATGCAATGGGAAGTTGGAATCCCGATGGGGGCTGGAATCCAGGGAGACAGAGAGATGCGCCTTGGAGAAACCATCCGAATTTCAGATGAACTGACAACGAACAGAATCAGCTGGCACCACAACAAAGTCAGCAGTTTGCACCTCAGCCCGAAAGACAAGGTAACTGGTCAGGAAGGAATCAAGAGGGGCAGGGCAACTGGATTAATCGGAACCAAGGAGACCACTCGAGCTGGGGAAACAGGAATCAGAATAATCAAGGGAACCCTTATGTACCACCGCACCAAAGGAATTTCCAAAACAATTACCAGGGCCAAGGAAATCAATACAATAACTCTTCAGGCGGTCAAGGAAACGCTCGTCCGAATCAAGCAAGTGGACCGACTCTGAGTATAGGGCCGGGACCCAGTCAACCACCAAAGTTAACAAAGAATATCGATGATATGGTGCAAGACCTCGTCAGTTCTCAGCATCATATGCAAAACAACCTGCACAAGCTGCAAGATGCTCAACAGGAGCAGAAAGCAGCCATGGATATGTTGGCTAAGCAATTGTCCCAAATAGCCACTTCTTTGAGTGACATGCGGGGAAACGAAGGAAAAATTCCGGCCTCAGTAAGGCCACCTGATAGAGCTAATATAAGTCAGATTACCTTGAGGTCCGGGAAAGGATATGAGGGACCGGTGGTGAGAACAAAGGAGGGGACAGATCCTAAGGAAGGCAAGAAGAAAGAGGATACAACTCCCAGACCCAGACACTTGGAGGGAGGAAGTCCCTTGGTCAAGGATGACCTTGAGGAGAAAGATTTGGAGAAACAATTGCCTAGACCGACCGAACCATTCTTCCCCGATCCAGAGCCGGAGTTGGAAGATGAGGCAGAGGGAAAAGAAACTGGAGAGTTATCAGCTGAAAGTTCTACCGGAGCAGGGAAGCGACTGAAACCCTTTCCGAGTCGGGGGGAAGCCAAGAAACAGAAGGAAGAACCGGTAGACTTCATGGACATTTTTGGGAAGTTGGAAATCAATCTGCCATTTTTACAGGCCCTGAAGATGCCAGTCTTTAGCAAGTTCATCAAGGAATTTATAGCTGGGAAGGCTAGGCCCAGTGGGAAAATTCTGATAGGCGAGAATGTCTCCGCAGTAATTCAGAAAAGGAAAATGCCTTCAAAATGCAATGACCCAGGTATGTTCACCTTACCCATCTCTATTGGTAATGTGAAAATTGAGCATGCTATGTGTGATTTAGGTGCGTCGATAAACGTGTTACCACTTTTCATATACAAGAAGTTAGTTGGGGTAGGCATGGTAGATACGAAAGTTGTGATTCAATTGGCGGATAGGTCATGCATCTGTCCTGAAGGGGTGCTTGAGAATGTGATAGTCAGGGTACATGACTTCTTGTACCCTGCTGATTTCCATGTGATTAAGATGAGTGATAATGAGTCTGCTGAGTCGGGCGGAGTACTTTTAGGGAGACCCTTCCTACGAACCGCTAAGACTATCATTGATGTTTTTGATGGAACAATTTGCCTTGATTACAATGAGGAGAAATATACATTCAGCATTGATGAGGCAATGAAGAAACCTCTTGACGTTGAAAATTTGCATGCTATAGATGTTATTAACCCTTTGGTCCAGGAATATCTTGAGACGGAATTAATGCAGGAACAGATTGAGAACTCCGAGATGAGTCTTCACATTGATAGAGAGGTAGCCAGTTGGTGTCAAGCAATGAACACAAGTGAGTTATCTGATGAGGAGTTAGCTGAAGCAATTCTGGAATTCTGTGCAAATCCTGAGCTAGCCAGGTCAAGGAATACACCTTATGTGGCGAGTGTGGAAGGTTCTGCTGGGTCAAGGAAGGGAATGACTACGGAAGTAACAGAGAAAAATCCCTTGCCCTAGGAAAAAGATGTTCCCAAGAAAGAGATGAAAACACTTCCACCAGGCCTAAAGTATGCTTATCTAGAGGAGAACGAAACTTTCCCTATTATTATCAACAGCAGCTTGACCGAGGAACAAGAAGAGGAACTGCTGAAGGTAATCCGAAGAAACAAGAAGGCTATTGGGTGGACACTCTCTGACCTGGTAGGAATTAGTCCAGATTTGTGCATGCATCACATCCGCTTGGAGGAAGGAGCAAAAGCCTGCAGAGACCCTCAACGCAAATTGAATCCTAACATGAGGGAGGAAGTGCTGAAGGAAGTATTGAAACTACTCTCCCTAGGAATCATTTATTCCATACCAGACAGTGAATGGGTGAGTCCAGTCCATATGGTACCCAAGAAGTCAGGAATACAGGTGGTCAAGAACGACAAGAATGAATTGGTGCCCACCAGACTAGTCACTGGGTGGAGGATGTGCATCGATTATAGGAAGTTAAATGAAGCGACCAAGAAAGATCATTTCCCTCTACCTTTCACTGACCAGATGCTGGAGAGACTAGCGGGCAAGCAATACTTCTGTTTCCTAGACGGGTATAGTGGGTATTTTCAAATCTATGTGGATCCCGAGGACCAGGAGAAGACAACTTTCACGTGTCCTTTCGGCACGTATGCTTACAGGAGGATGCCGTTTGGCCTGTGCAATGCGCCAGGCACTTTTCAGCGGTGTATGATGAGTATCTTCTCGGATCTTTTGGAGGACTGCATCGAGATTTTTATGGACAAATTCACTGTGTACGGGAATTCATTTGACTCATGTTTGGCTAGTCTGGATAAAGTATTGAGAAGATGCCAGGAAAAACATTTGGTTTTGAACTTCGAGAAATGCCACTTTATGGTCCCTAAGGGAATTGTCCTAGGGCACTTAGTCTCGGAAAAAGGTATACAGGTAGACCAGGCAAAGATTGAGGTGATATCAAAACTGTCTTACCCGACGAACCAGAAGGAGGTAAGAGGATTCCTAGGGCACGCAGGATTTTATAGAAGATTCATTAAGGATTTTGCGAAGATTGCTCAGCCACTCACTCATTTGCTGCACAATGATGTTGAGTTTGTTTTCAATGAGGAGTGCATAAAGGCTTTTCAACTACTGAAAGATAGACTAGTATCGGCTCTCATTATCCGAGCGCCCGATTGGAGTTTGCCATTTGAAATAATGTGCGACGCGAGTGACTATGCAGTAGGGGCGGTGCTAGGTCAAAGAGTTGACGGAAAAAGTTACGTAATTTTCTATGCGTCAAAAACGCTCAACCAGGCCCAGAAAAACTATGACACCACGGAGAAGGAAATGTTGGCAGTCGTGTACTCTTTTGAAAAATTCCGACCATATTTGCTTGGGTCGAGGGTGATAGTCTTCACTGATCACGCTGCGATAAAGTACTTGCTGGCGAAGAAAGAATCCAAGCCGAGATTAATCCGTTGGGTGTTGCTTTTGCAAGAATTCGATTGGGAAGTTAGAGATAAAAAGGGAACTGAAAATAAAGTAGCCGATCATCTGAGCAGGATATTTCAAAGGGAGACCGAGGAAGCAATACCGGACGCATTCCCTGAGGAACATTTGTACTACGTGAAAAAATTTCCTTGACCTACCAGCTGGGAGGAGGTTATGGAGTTAACAGGTCCAGGGGATGACGAAAAAGGGAAATGCCATCAAAACGCTGAGCCATGGTTCGCAGATCTGGCAAATTACTTAGTCACTGGAGAAGTGCCCAGTCCGCAAGTAATCTCCCGGGCCCAGAAGATGAAATTGAAGAGCGAGGCCAAGTACTATTTCTGGGATGACCCGTATTTGTGGCGAATGGGAGCCGACCAAGTAATCCGGAGGTGTATCCCGGAGTGGGAACAGAGGGATGTGCTGAATCATTACCATGCCCTAGCTTGTGGAGGTCACTTTGGACCTAGGAAGACAGCAAGGAAGGTGTTAGATAGTGGTTTTTACTGGCCTACGTTGCATAATGATGCGTTCGAGTTTTGTCAGAATTGTGAGAGGTGTCAACAGACCGGGGGAATATCCAGGAGGGATGAGATGCCGCAAGTCCCGGTGATTGTGTGTGAGATCTTCGATGTTTGGGGGATGGACTTCATGGGTCCATTTCCGTCTTCATACGGGAACACCTACATACTTGTGGTAGTGGATTATGTGTCAAAATGGATAGAGGCAAAAGCAACCACCTCGTGTGAAGCTAAGGAGGTAGCAAAGTTTCTTAGAGCTAACATTTTCAACAGGTACGGAGTGCCCAGAGCTATAATATCTGACAATGGGACACACTTCCGCAACCGGACTATTGAAGCTCTGATGAGAAAATATGGCGTCCATCACAGACTGTCTACACCTTATCATCCTCAATCCAACGGCCAGGCGGAAATATCCAACAGAGAAATAAAGGCCATACTGGAAAAGACGGTTAATCCGTCCAGGAAAGACTGGAGTAAGAGGCTTGGAGACGCACTATGGGCTTACCGGACGGCATACAAGACGCCTATTGGGATGTCACCATATAGGCTTGTGTTCGGCAAAATGTGTCACTTGCCCGTGGGAGTAGAACACCGAGCATATTGGGCGGTCAAGGAAATAAACATGAGACCCGAATCCTGCGAGGAAGAGAGGAAATTGCAGCTGCAGGAGTTGGAGGAGCTAAGGCTGGAGTCATATGAATCGGCGATGTGGTACAAAGAGAAAACAAGACTCTGGCATGACAAGAACCTCCGGGTCAAGGAATTGCAAGTCGGGCAGAAGGTTCTCCTATTCCAATCCCGGCTCAAGCTAATGCCTGGTAAGTTAAAGTCCAAATGGATTGGGCCATACACTGTTGTGAGTTTGCGTGCAAATGGAGCTGTAGAAATCCAGGGAAGTTCTTCAAACTCTACTCCTTTTCTTGTTAACGGTCATAGGGTAAAGGTATTTAGGGATAGCTCGGAGATGTGTGTAGTGGACGAAATGCCACTACGCGCACTCCACGATATCGCCTAATAGATCTGGGAATGGAGTGTTCTTAGAGATTTCCTAGGTCCAGCATCCAAGAAGTTTTAGCATGACCTGACCTAGGGAATCTTGAGAACACTTGAACATAAATTGTAAATATTCAATCGCTTTCTTTAAATCAAGAAAAACCCAAACAAATCAGAAAAAAATTAATCTTCCAAAAATATTTTCGAAATACCAGACTCCTTAAGGAATTTTTTTGATACTGTCATACCCTAGACCCGGGAAGTCTGGCGTTTCAATTTTTAGTTTAATGTTTTTCTTTAAGTGTGATTTTGCAGAAGGAATTCACAAGGGCAAGGAGTTGTGGAGTAAAAATTTTGGAGGGAGTTGGCACCGGTTCGGATTTCAAAAGGAACTTTATGGGGAGGCGTACGGTCGCAAGCGTCATCACCTGCAACCGCCTGCCAAAAACGTCCTCTCTCATGCCTACACTATAATCGGTTTTGCCTTCTTATTTTCATTACCTATTCTCTCTCCAATATTCACAAACACAAAAAATCCCCAATTTCCTCTCCCCTTTTTCTCTCTCTCTAACCCTAATCTGCAAATTCCGCCCCAAATTCTTTACAAAAATTCCACAGAACATCCATGGAAAACAAACAAGGAACCGGAAGCACCTCAGGGTCCGCCGACTCTGGGGCGGCGGCGTTTATGGCCGAGCTATTCCCGAAATTTGGGGGTGCGGAGAAGGCGATGGAGGCATTCGCCATGTTTGCAACCGCAATGGGTAAATCCGTACAGGCTGCTCCGTCTTCTAGTGTACCACAACCGGAGGCCGTCTCAGAACCCGTCACCGAACCTGAAACCGTTCAAAAAGCCATCGCTATTCCGGAACCCACTGCCGTACCAGAGGAGACAGTTGTTCCGGAGACCACCACACAACCGGAGGACATTCAAGAATCCACGACCACTAGCCCGGAACAAACCACCGCAGGGAATCGTGAAGACGACTCAGATTTGGTCACAGGGTTGGAATTGTTGGCTATGTACGAACCAAGATTAGACTCTGCAACTGAGGAGGTGATGCCCGTACTTGCTAGTGAGGAATATGTTGAGAGAGTTGTTCTGAACCCGTCTGAGGAAGTAAAAGATTTTGATGCTGATGTTAGTGTTTCTGAGGGGGAAACCCCTGTTTTGGAAGAATCTGTGAGGGGGGAGGCCCCTATAGTTGGTGAAGATGGGGGCGACGAGGCCCTAAATTCTGAACAAAATGTGGAGGGGGATACCCCTGAGAAACCGGTGGGTACTGAGGCCCACGTCGGAGAAGGATTTGAGGGGGTAGAGACCCCTGTATACATCTCGGGGGCAACCCCATTGTTGTCCAAGGAGGGAGAAGCCCTCGATTCTGAAATTAGCCAGGAACCCGCTGACGCCGGGGTGAAGTTGATTGTGGATCTGACCGAGATCCCAGAGGATACCGACTCGCCGGTCAACCCCAGAGATGCTAGGAGGCGGGCTTGCCGGAGCCTCATTGATGAGATTGATGAAACGGTGGAGCCGACGGAGGAAGAATCGCTGGGTCCAGAGACCGCAGCATCTGAACAGGTGAACTCTCCCAGACCTGGCAGGGGGGAGAGTGATAAGGAGAAGCGTCGCCAAGCGGCTGAGAGGAAAAGGAAGGGGAAACAAATTGCTCTTTCCTCGACCAAGAAGGCGAGAGGGAACTCTACTGAATCCACACTTCCGCCGGCAGCTAAGGTACCATATGCCACAGAAACCGAGATCCCTTCTGAGTCCAGCGACTCGGAAGAAGAACAGGAAGAGGAATTCAACTTTGAGCCAACCGAAGTGTGGATAACAAACAGCTTGCTAGATGAAATGAGGACGTTTGACGACCCAAAGCGCACGGCCATTTATAAGGAGAAGAGTACTGAGGGGAAGGTCGCTAAGTCAGGAAAGATGTATAGCTCATCGGAGCTCAAAACGATTGCTTGCAACGATGAATTCCGGACTTATATCGACGCAATAGGCTTCGATTGGTTGCTCAAGCACAGTACTACCGAGGTCCCGATTGACCTGGCCCGAGAATTCTTTTTCACCTTCCGATTTAAGTCCACTACCGATTTGGATGCCGAATCCATTAATTTCAGACTTTTCAGTGAGGAACATACGATGAGCATCCGGGAATGGACCTTGCGGATGGGTTTGCAGACGCGAACGGAGGACGATGAGGGCCTGTGGAACGAGAGGATGATTGGTCCACCGAAAATGACGCCGGGATTCAAAGCGCAAAGCGCCTGGGAGTTCTTGACTCACCCGAGGGTGGGTCAGTTTAAAATGAGCTTTTCGAAGGCACACCACATCGAAAATAGGGTCCTGCGATTTGCCCAGACTTTTATTAGTTACAATTTAATGGGAACAGCCAACAACGCTCTGACTACCGCCGATCTATACTTCACATGGTGCATGGCTACGGGGGTAAGAGTTCACTTGGGCTATTGGATAGCCCAAGCCTGCCATCAAGTGACTGCAAATCCTTCCCGGCACCTATACACGTGCCACCTGCTCGGAGCCTATCTGCAGAGGAATGTAATCATGAAGATCCATAAGGCATGCCGAGAGGTAAAGACATGTTCGCCCCCTGAGGTTTTTAACATGGATTATTTTTTCAATAAAGGGTTGCTGATCGCACGCGGAAGGGAAGTATGCTTTTACGAGGTTGGGCAGTCAGAGGCTCAGGTGAAACAGGACCCCGATGTGGTGGAAGTGAAGGATACTGCTGACGTAGAAGCAGGAGCCAGGATAGAAGTAGAGGAAGTGCGAAAGGAGGTTGGTTGGATGAGGTCAGAAATGAAGATGGTTCGGGAGGAAATTGTGTCCCTGCGGGGAAAAAGTAAGAATAGTGCTGAGACTGAGAGTGTCAGGAAAGATGTCGCTGGAGTACGAACGGAACTAGAAGAAATAAGGACGGAAGTTCGGAAGGTTAGGGAGGAAATGGTGACCCTCAAGGGGCGCACGTCTGATCTTGTGGCGACATCGACCAGATGTACTGGGAAGATGACGGAAGGAGTTGAGTTGATGATGGCGATGACAAAGTGGCTTAGAGCAAGGTTCCCAGAGACACCGAAGGAACTTCCGAAGCCTAGCGGCGATTCTACAACGCCAGGTCAAGGAAGTCTGACTGCGCAGAAGCCACCGCATGCCCCAAGGCCCCAGACTACTCCATCTCCCTCTCGGCCCGTGATATTGAAGACAACCGTACCCCGCCCGACAGAAGAACGACATGAGAAGCCGGAGTTGCCAGCCAGAAAGAAAGCTAAGGTGACACACCAGACAGCGCCACCAAAGTCTGGCCCTCGCGGGGGCCAGACCCCGAATTGAACCCCCCACGGAGCCAAGTAACCCTTATTTTCTTTTTTTTTTTAATTTTCCGTTTTGTTTGTGTTCTTATATGCCAGCATGCTCTGTAATTGTACATATGTGTTGCCTTTCTTACACTTAGCCCAACTTTTGGTCTAAGTGTGAGAAGGGGGTGTTTTGTTTTTTTTTTTTTTTTGCATGCCTTGGTTTGTTTGTTGCGCCTTCTCCCACTTAGCCCGATGCTCGGTCTAAGTGTGAGAAGTTTTGCTCTGTATTTGTGTTTGTTGTTGTTTGCTTTATCAGTCTGCTGTTAGTACTTCTCTTTTCCCCCGTTCACTACGATGGCTTGGGGACAAGCTTGAGTGAAGCGGGAGGGGGGGGAGTAAGTATCGTTTTTGTGTCTTAGGATGTGTGCTTCGCATGAGCTAGCTAGATAATAAGGCGAGATCCCCTTAGTAAGAGTGATTGAAGAAAGAAAGCAGATCAACTTTGACACTTTCTTCCTTAATAAGCCGAATGCGATCTGAATGAAGTTAGGACGATGGAAAATGCCTTAGATAACCTAGCTGTACAGCCCTACTATAAAGTGAGTTATAAGCCTAAACACTTTTAGAGCTAACATGAAAAAATGGGCTATCACTTGATGCTTAGGGAGTAGAGTATGAAGGAGAAAAAATGGGTTAAGGAGGAATAAGCTGGACGAAGTCCAGAAACCGGAGGTATAAGCTGGACGAAGTCCAGGGGAGGTAAAAAAAAAAAATATATATATATATATATATATATATATATATATATATATATATATATATATATATATATTTCTAGGAGGAAAAAGCTGGACGAAGTCCAGAGGAAAGGGGTTATAATACAGGAAAATGAGGAAGAGAAAAAAAAGAAAAAATATAATCCTCAAGGGCAGAAAAAATCGTAGCCTGGCCCAGGGAAATTCATAGGAAAGGAGGAAGAATAGGGAGAAAACTCTCATAACTCGACGCATCAGTGGTATAACTCTAACTTTGGAGCGTTTTGATCCTAACATCCCTGGTGAGGAATGAGTGATCAAGCGAATCTAACAGATTGGAAATCAATAGGCTATCTTGACTAACTGACAGACCGTTTAGGCAGACGAAGGAAGGGGGAAGATTTGAAGACTGTAATCGATCAGATTGAACTTGAGCTTGTGGGGATAGTAGCTTAAAAATTCGAAACTAGTTCATGCTTGTTTGTTTTGTTGTGTTTCTGTTCTTTGTGTTCTTTTCTTTTCTTAGTCCGTAGTTGCTTAGGTCTAGGAGTTTGTTTTGTTTTCATTTTTAGGGTTTTACTTGGTAACCATGCATTGAAATTCGCCTTATTCCTATTTTCTTGTCTTTCATACTTGAGGACAAGCATGGTTTAAGTGTGAGCAGTTTGATAAGGCTAATTTCATGCATCGGTCTAGGGGTTCATTTCATGAAATTGTTGGGTTTAACGCATTGAATTAAGTCAGGTATGTGAAGTTTTTCGCCAGATCCAGGAAAAGAAGAGGACGCTTGCATGGTCCTAGGAAACTGGCGAAAGGGTGAACAATTGGAAGAAAATTGCTAGACGGAGGAAGCCTCGGAGTTGAAGGGTAGAATAGGGATTTCTACGAAAACTCTAGAAGGCTATGTCCGCATCTATAAAAGGGAGAAGCATGCAGGCTGGAGGGACCTTCTCGGCTGGAGGCCTCACTAACAGCTCCTTGCTCGATTCACCTTTCCACACACTTGACTCTGAATTCGCGAGAGATTCCAGTTAGCACTTGGCTGGTGGTTCACGTTTAGCTTTCCGACAATGGTTCGAGGGTTGTAACACCGTCCTAGTTCAAGGGCGAAGAAACAATTTACATTTCCGTTGCTATTTACACTGATTCTGCCGAGCTTCGCTGTTCGAAGCTCGGTTTTCTTTTGACAACCAATATTTCCGGTTTTATTCCAGATTTTACTTTCGCTTATGTCTATTGTGTTCATTTCTGGTTTGCTGGTTGAGTTCGATTGATTTCGAGTTAGGATTGTCGGAGTTAGTTATTTTTGCAGTTGGTTCTGATTTATTGCCGATACTTGTTGTTTGGATCTGAAGAATGGTTCTGTTTCTTTTGGATGAATCGGAGGTTGGGTTTTGCTGGAGTTTGTGATTTGTTTGCAGATTGTTCATGATTGATTGAGATTGGAGTAGATCTGTGAAAATCGGAGTTATGGCGTTGGTTTTGCTGTTTGTTGGGTTCGGATGGCTTGGATCCGGAGTGGATTAAGCGTCCGACGTAATCTGAGAAGGAGTACTTGATTTCCATGCCTAGTTTACGTATTTACATTTCATTTCGCCTAGTTTACGTAGATCTGTCGTATCTTCGAGTTATTGTAAGTTTCCGTCGACCAAATCTGTTTATTATGTTTGAATCTGGGCATTTCCTCTGTTTTTCTCCATTTGCGAATCTGAATTAGTTAGAAAAGTGCATGAAGATTGTTAGCTGCAGCTTTACCGTACGTTGTCAGGCTTGGATTTCATGGTCCCCACTTTTTATTTCATTTGTCTAGTGGTTATCGGTAGTTATGTACTCGGTCTAGGAATTGTTTAAACTTTTCTGCCTGTTACTTGGTTTAAGAGTTCTTTGTTCTTCGGTCTAGTATTTACGTTTTGTGCCTAGGTCTAGTAGTAGTTAAAATCTCAACCCCTTTTGCGTGGCAGCAGCCATTTTGTCCAAATTCTCTCAATACTAGCCTACGAATCCATCTCTGTGGGATCGACTCCACTTCCCTATACTAATCCATAGTATTCGGGTTGAGGAAATTTAATTGTTGAAGGAGAGTCGTGAGTGCCCAACGACCGGAGCGTCATTCGATCCCTCGAGTTACTGGACCCTGTGATTCAGTTAATTCGGAGAAGCGTGGTGTCTCGACCTAGCAATTCGTGGTGTCTCGACCTAGCAATTGCTTAGATCAAATTTTGCAAGCGCATAACTCACTAGACTCTCACCCTTCAGTTAACAACTAAAAAACAACTTTGATTGTTGTTGACATGGCTTGTACGTGTAGATGACATGTCTTGTAACACAGTTGACATGGCTTGTACGTGTAGTTGACACGATATGTACCGTAGTTGACATGACATGTATGTGCCGCTAACACGATATGCACCATAGTTGACATAGTTATATTAGTTGTTGACATGGCTAGTATATATAGTTGACATAATTTTTAATTATAATTAACCTTAAAAACATGAATTGTAATTGTAATTACCACTCCAGGCAGGACTGGGGCAGCCTGGACGCCCTCATCAGCGTGGAGCACAGAGGCAAGCCTGACTCTAACTTGTATTTAAATGTCAACAACTTATACACAAATGTCAACAACTTGAATAAAGTGTGTACAACTCAGAAAACAAATCTTAAAATTAAAAAAATAAAATCATACAATAGAATGTCAATAGAGAGCAAAATCAAATATCAACAACTAATAAGAAAATGTCAATAACTTGTAGCATATGTTAAAACTAAAACTCTGTTAGTTAAAAAAGAACAATTATGGCTACTTTCTGCCACAACTCCTAGCATTATGATCAGTCACTTTATAACACTTTCCACAACGCCTATGAAGTTTACTTGCTTTTTCAATTGCTTTCTCTATGCTTGACTTAATCCTGCTTTTCTTGTCACTTGCACCTCCCTTTGTAATAACCACATCTGGAGCATGTGCAGTTATTTCTTCAGGTACAACAATACTATATATGTTTTTGATGGAATCATTTTCATCAACTGATGAAGATCCAGTAGTGTCATCAGTAAAAATTTGAGGACCAATACCCGCAAGCAAATTATCTAATGCAGTCAGATGATTTTTATTCTTAAAAGCGCGTTGATATAGACCAAAGTAACGTCCATGACACTTGTTACCAATCTGTAGCTTGTCATCGTCGTTAGAACCTGCAAACATATAACATGTCAATATCCTATATAAATTATATGAACACTAAATCTGTAACATGTCAAAAGGCTATATAGTTTATGTCAACACAAAATTGAAATATACTAAACATGAGTGTTTTTGTTAGATACAGAGAATGTCGTCGTCCTGTTTGAGCAACATATGACAAATAAACTGAAATATCTATAGGAAACAGTTCACATACCTTTGATATTTATGAAAAAAGCCTTCACAAATTTTCTTCTTTTCTTGCATCTAATTTAGGATCATTTGAACATCCACTTCTTTCAGTTTCTCTTTAATATCACGAGAACAATTCCTAACATCATTCAACGTACACCCAACAACATCATAACCACCAAAAAACTCCTTTAATAAGTTGAAAGTTGAAGTATGACCGATGTTAGCTTTGGTGCAATCTTCAACAAACTTGTGATGAACATCATTCATACTGCGATTTCCTTTCATAAATCGCTTATGATATTTGTCAACCATAGCATGATTGTGTTCCTCAATGAATTGATGCACAAGATAATATTTAACACCACAATCAGTAAAAAAAAAAAAAAAGCTTGAAACTGATCCATGCTCCACATCCACACCTTTTTGTGCCACGTCTGCGTTTCTTCTTTGAAGTTACTTCATCATCATCTAACACGTTCACATCCTCAGATATACTTACATCAACATCCAACGGATCAACTGTATGAAAACCTTGTCTGTTGCAAACAACATACTGAAAAGTAATAACACAACCACTAGACCTATATCCAAATCTTCGACAATCAAAACAAGCCTCTTGAGCATACTTTTTATAAAAGAAAATTCCCTCCTCAAGTGAAGAAAATTTTTGACCTTCATAAGGCCTCAACTCAGCGTTGCAAATTGGAATAACAGATCCTACAACATAATGGGAAAATATATCAACAACCTAAAACAAATAATGTTAACTAGCATATCTTAACTGACCCACACCAGAATCCAGAATCCAGAATCAAAATCTCAAAATAAACAGCACCAACATATCAGGCATCCTATCATGGACTCTCAACCCTACCCATAACCCTTTCCTCCACCAACAAACACCACAGCAGGGGTTCTTCAGCCAGGGGAGGGTGCATTTTGCATACAACTATTTTGTATGTCAACAAAATGTCAGTATAGCTACATAGAATATTTAACAGGTAACATACATCATGTCAACATATTTGCATTTATGTCAACAGAACATCAATTCAAACCAGAACATAATGTCAACTAGCATATCTTAACTGACCCACACCAGAATCAAAATCTCAAAATACGCAGCACCAAGACACCAACACCAACCTCTTAGACATCCTATCATGGACTGTCAACCCTACCTATAACACCTTCCTCCACCAACAAACACCACAGCATGGGCTCTTCAGTCAGGGGAGAGTGCATTTTGCATACAACTATTTTGTATGTCAACAAAATGTCAACAAATAGTATAACTATATAGAATATTTAACAGGTAACATACATCATGTCAACAGATTTGCATTTATGTCAATAGAACATCAATTCAAATATCAACAACTGTGCATTTATGTCAACGGAGTATAATTCACCAACAAAGTACAAAAAGTCATGTTAATGAAAACCAATCCAAATTACCTTCACCATTCGTTAACGTCGACTCGGAATAAGATGAAGAATCCATCAGATAACACCTTAGGTATTGATTACAAATTGAACTCGAAGCTAAAGATGAAAAGGCAAAAAAAAACTGATTAGGAACAAATTCGACTAGGCATCAACAAATAAAGCATAAAAACAGAATCAAAGTCAATAAAATCAACCTAAAAACTTCATATTCAACCAAACTCCGTCGAATTAGTCATTTTTTTCAAAAATTGATATGCTGAGGAATCGTCGAATCAGAGATCGTTGAAATCGTCTGTGTTCTAATTTTTGAATCAATTGAATCAGAAAGCGTTGGAATCAATTGAATCAGAGAGATCTCACAGAAATCGCCAATCTCACAAAAATCGTGATTGAAGACTGAAATTCAATTAAATTGAAATACAACACCAGCTTTTAGAATATTATTGTACACAATCCATGGAAGAACAATGACTGTTTAAACTAAGTTCATGAAGCAATTCTTATCTCCGTGTCTTAGCTAGCCTATTTATGAAAATTAGAAGAGAATGTAGATACTGCCAAATCTAACATTAGTATACATCTTCCATTCAAATGTCTCTGAAGATGTTTGGTAATTAACTCCAACCAATTATTCAATTAACTCCAACAAGTTATAATCCAAAAAATAAAGCAACAATATTTGAAGAATTTAAAACAAATCGAACCTCTCGGCAACGAATTTGCTGAATTGAAGATTTGATGAACTCCAACAAATTGAAGATTTGATGAATTGAACCTCTCGCTGGTCAAATTGAGAGCGGAACCGAACACATCCGTGAATTCAACCTCCGGCAACGAATTCGTTGAAGCTAACAATGCAGATTCCGACGAGATCGCAGATCTCCATAAAAAAATCAGTGATCTCGAGGAAGAGAATCGTAATATCATTCAAGGAAGGCTGCGAAGAAGGAGAAGAAGATGAACAACAGAAAATAATTGGCGGAGATCGCGCGCTGAAATGAGGAGGTTCGTCTCAATGATCCCGAGGAGCAGCGGCGTATTCAAGCCGAGGAGGAGCAGGAGAGATTGCGAGTCGAAGAGGATGTTTGAAGGCGATCAGCAGCAGCGATATGGCGGCGGCAATCGCCATTGTCGTCGACGAAATTAGAGGGATGAAGATGAAGATGGAGGGCTAATTAGCGGTAGTGATTTGGGAAAAAAAAGGATTTTTGGGAAGAATAGAGGGGGATGTGAATTACCATTATACCCTTTCATAATAAATTAATTTTAAAATATTTTTTGTGTGGCAAAATCTGGACCACTCATTTAATAAAAATGAGTTGCTGAGATTGCATCTCATTTCTCAATTAGCTTAAAAAATCTCAATTGATCATGGACCTATATATATATATATATATATATATGTGGGTGCATTATAATGATAACCTCAATTTCCGTAATAACCCTATAACTAAATCTCCACCACACATTTTTAAAATATATGGTCTAGTATTTAATCTAACAATACTATCATTTCATCAAATAAAACTATCATATTAAGGGCAAATTTGTCATTTCGTTGTAAAATTGGGCGCACGATTTGAGAGGCGTCTGCCTCGCGGTGGAAATTCCTCCGACGCCGAAGACGATGCCGGATTTGTTGACCGGGAGCGGATCCGATCTCCACGCGACTATTCAGAGGAGCCTCGGCGCCGTGAGGGTGGTGATGGCGCCGGAGGCGACGGCGGAGGATCTGATCGTCGCGGCGATTTGTATTTTCATTATTTTGATTTTTGAGTAATCAATTTAGTTTTGGATAAACTCATAAACAACAACTAATTCAACGCGATTGTTTCCGATGAAATTGTTGTGTGATTTTTTTTGTTTAGTTCATTCAATTCGGAAACTGAAATTTTCAATAGTTTGATTTTTGAGTAATTAATTGAGTTTGGATAAACAGCAACTAATTCAACGCGATTGCTTCCGTTGAAATTGTTGTTGAATAATTTGCCGTGGTTATTGCATCATCCTTCCCCTACGACAAAAGTATCATTTCAGTAAAAGTATCATTCTATTCGGCAAAACTATAATAATTGTTGATAAAATTATAGTTTTGCCGGATAGAATGATATTTTGAGTTGATAAAATGATACTTTTGGCTTATAAACGTTAGGTTTACTGCATAAAATAATAGTTTTGAAGTATAGAATGATACTCTGAGTTGATAAAATGATACTTTTGGCTTATATATGTTAGGTTTACTGTATAAAATGATAGTTTTGTCGTACAGAATGATACTCTGAGTTGATAAAATGATAAATGTTACTCGCAGCAGATAAAATGATATTTCTAACCTATAAAATGACAAAATGATACTTGCAGCCGATAAAATGATATTCCTGACTGATAGAATGATAATCTAAGAGGATAAAATGACAGTAACCTTATAAAAAGATATATAAGCTGAAGAAATGGCATATAAGCTGATAAAGTGATACTTTAACGTGACAAAATGACATAAAACTGATAAAATGATAGTTTTGCCGGATAGAATGATACTTTGAGTTGATAAAATGATACTTTTGGCTTATAACCGTTAGGTTTACTGTATAAAATGATAGTTTTGTCGGATAGAATGATACTCTGAGTTGATAAAATGATAAATGTTACTCGCAGCAGATAAAATGATATTTCAAACCTATAAAATGACAAAATGATACTTGAAGCCGATAAAATGATATTTCAGACTGATAGAATGATAATCTAAGGTGATTATATTCGACACCACTATTACAAAACAATAGTATCAAGTCATACAATTTACTATTACAACTACTAGCTCTCTTTAGGGGGTTCAAATTCTCTAATCATCTTCTCAACATCGATTTCCCCTTTTTTGCTATCATTCTGAAATTTCTGCTGTATATTTGAAAATGTCTCAAAAGCCTTCTTGTTTGTATGTCCAACAAGCAATGCGTCAGTATATTTGGCACGAAGTTTTATGAAAGCCTCTGTCCCCTTCTTCGTTAAACCCGAATTCCAGTTACGAACAAGACCACCCATATAAGTCTCCATATGGCGCATCACATAAATTCCACAGTCAACTTTATTTGTATCGTTCTGCAATGGCAAAGTCATGTGTCTGGTTTTTAACATTTTGACAATTCTCTCGGAAAGAGCAGGTTTGTGTCAGGTGTCGTTCAAGCCCAGGTGTATCCTACTGATCAGGATAAAACAAGCCCCAGCTAATCCTGAACCTGGTATCAATAATTCCTCAACCCTCTTCTACTGGGTAGTATAGTGAAGGTAGGGGTCGAATCCCACAGAGATGGTGACCATTTGGAGTGATTGTGGTGATATTCTGGAAGGGTTTGGTTAGCTACCACGCTTTGAGTTAAGACTTATCTAGGCTGGAATTTAAGGTGGTACTCTACTGCCTAGGAGGCGGGAGAGATGTTAAACAGACGGCTGTGTACGTGGAAAGTGGGGAACATGGTTTTCAGGAAATATATGGAAGTACTAGTTTACTATAAAAGGTTAAACAGAATATCAGAGGAAAAAGAGGTAGTTAGGTGACTAGGCCTACAGGTCTGAAAAGTAACAGCTGAAAAGTAAGGAAAAGTAAAGGACAAAAGCAAAAAGTAACTAAAAAGTAAATGCGGTCCCAAATTTGGATGTGGACATTGTCTTCTCCAACAAGTCTGAACACAAATCAAACAACTCAGGTTCCATGAACGAGAAATGCAGATTAACAACTTCACAAAAACAGATCTACAATTAAAACTTCAAATCAAAAGATCGAACACTGAAACTGCAATTATGCTTACTGGTCAACATGCAGGGTGGCAGAAATCATGTAAACTGGGTTTTCGCACTTAACTAATTCAGATCTAAAATCTAACAGCTATCTAGACTTGCAAACTCAGAGAAATTAACTACAGAAGTTAAAACATGCGATTCCACACTGGAAATTACTGTAACAGCTAGATCTAAGCTATCTAGGCAGAAAGAAGCGAAATTAAACATGAACCGATGCTGGAAAACAACTTCATACTCAATAAAACGTTTAGATCACAACTAATACTTCAAAGTAAGCAAATATTTAAAGTGCAACAAATCCAATCCTAAGAAAACAGAATGCGATTAACTAAGAAAGCAATAAAGATTGTTTGCCACTCCGGGCGATGAAACTGTTGACAATGCGAGACACGCTGACTGGAACAAGAGAATGGAACTCCGACGAACTGATGATCTTCAAGTGACCATGGTTGTGGCGAGGAACGAGAATTACGAAGGATAATGCTGAAGGAGTGATCTACCGAAGAGAGATTGCTAACTAAGCGTAGGAGTTAACTAACTAATTGATGATCATTCTCTCTCCAAGTGGCTTCCTTTTATAGGGAGGCCTCCCTTGATTTTTAGGGTAGACTTGAAACATGAAATGACTCTTTTGCCCCCTTGCTTGCGGCTGATCTTCCCAGCTATCCTTCTTCTCCATCTCGAGCCTTTTTGGCATGCATACTGGTCAGGATAACAACATCCCGACGCCCTTTTCACCTGAATTCTCCGAACATTCCCGTACTGGCTAGAACACTTCCCTGCACACTTTAGCAACTGTTTTGAAGAATATATTCCAATTATGCACATTATACTGACCAGTAACCAAGGCCTAGAATACGACCTATCAAACTGCTCACACTTACCACATGCTTGTCCTCAAGCGTGAAGAACAAGCAAAAAGAAGTAAGTCGAATTCTAGCCTGGTTACTCCCCTGACCGACTCTATCCTACCCTAGACCCTAACTATGACGCAAAGAAAACACATAACAAAGACAAACACATAAAAGAAAACTAAAACACTTAGACACATTAACACAGTAATTGGGCTATATTTTCAACCATCCCTCCCCTCGGGATCAGGTGCAATCCGGCCTTAGACAGTCTTGAACTTCTGCCGCCCCCCTTTTATCTCCCAGTCAGTATATCCGCTCGTCAAGATCGCCTAAACTTTTCGCCAAACACTAGGTTCACTCAGTCACTCATACCTCTCCGGGAATGTTAGGACTGTTCTCTCTAAACGCTAGACCACAGATGCTTTGGACTTAGATCTCACGTGCAGCTACTGAAAGGCTTTAAGGTTTGTAACGGTGCTATTGGTTGTAGTGTTTGGGGTGGATGTTCCTAAGGCTCTAAGGTTCAAAAATTTTCACTTTATTTGGTGCGTGGGAACTATGTGTACTCGGGCTCTTGGCTGTCACCTCGGCTTGGCTGGACTTTTTCTGAAGTTGCTTCCCAACTTGTCAGTAGCGTCTTGTGGCTTCGCCACCCTTATTCCTTCTCATTCTTTTTGTGGTCAAGTGTTTTCGACCATTTTCTTTATATTTTTCTTCTTCCCTTCTTATTGTTTTTTTGGACCTGGAATGACTTCCTGGTCGATTTTTTTCCTTGCTTCTCAATTCTTTCGCTCCAGTTGGTTTCTTTATTGTATGTCCTTCTGGCCAGTTGCCTTCTTGCCTTATGCCTTGCACACACAATTCCAGGGGCTAGAAGTTATATCTGGGTATGTGTATGGCTAGAAAGTGGGGTTCTAAAATATTTTTTTTTTGGGGGGGGGGTTTCCTACTGCCTTCAGTGTTTCTACACACATTCACTTCACCCTAGGCAACTTGTGGCAGCCACTCTTTTCTTTTCTGAATCAGTGGAAAGTTGTTCCACTTAAGGCTTATAACTCACATTTTAAGAGGGCTTTCGTGTTTGGCTTTGAGGATGGGCTTTTATTTCATACTCGCATCATCTATTTTGGCTATGAGGTACTAAGGGGGGGTGGTTTCTGTTTTCCAGCATGTCATATCTCCCTCAATTCCCCTCACCGCCAGCTCAGGGCAGTTGAGTTTTAAGCCCAATCAACACACAAAAGAAAAAAAAAACTAGACCTAACAAGACACTAACACAAGCACAAACACAAACCACACATATACACATACATCATACTGGCCATTGCACCCCCCTCCCACTTCACAAGTGTCTGCCCTCAGATAAGGCTGTGAAGTGGAAAAGGTAATGCCCAGTACGGTGGACACACAAACATGACAAACAAAACGACATGCTAAAATCTAAAACTTCTCACACTTAGACTATAAAATAGGCTAAGTGGGAGAGTTTAAAACCTAAGCAGAATTCAACAATTACAAAACACATATATACATAAACTTCTCACACTTAGACCACGTAGTGGGCTAAGTGTGAGTCAACATACTTATGAAAACATAAAAAACAACAGAACATGCGTCACAGTAGCAAACCATTTACTTCTCACACTTAGACTATAGAATAGGCTAAGTGTTATGAATGGGGTTTGTGCACATACACAAATTATACTACCTAAACAAAACAGCAAAACACAATTAAAATACGAAAAACTAAAAACTGAAAATAAAAAGAAAACTAACTAGTCAGGTGGGGTGGTGGTCACTTGTTCCTCCTGCTCCTTCGCGGGGCAGGTTGTGGTGCAGGTGGTTCTTCCGGTTGTTCCTCCTCATTCTCGGACTGCTTGTTCCCAGATTCTGCCGACTCTTCGGCATCTCCTTCCTCTTGTTCTGCTTCTTCTTTCTGCTCTACTTCTTTCGTCTCGGGTATTACTTCCTCTGATACTCGTGGTTCATTAATTCGGCCTCCGTGGCCACTCGGTCCAGATTCACGGACCAACTTCCCGGTTCCCAACTCGTTCAAGATTCCTTCCATCACAGTTGCCAAACGGCTTAACTCCGCTCTTGCTTTTCGATTCTCTTCCGCCAATTCTTCCACTGTTTTTTCCAACCTCTCCTGCCTCTGCTCCTGCGCTGGTGTTCCCTGGGCTGCTGTCGCTCTCCCTGTAGGCATAGCTTCTTCTCCCATTGCATAGAAACGTGGTGCGCCCTGCCTCATGTAAACGGTGTTCGTTCGGACGAACAAAGGTGTATCAAAGAGACCAAGAGGATCCACCATGATCTGGTCGGATAAGTCTGCAGCCTCCGTGATGATGATGTTGTTTCTGACGAACACTCCCAAGATATGGCAGAGAGTGAGGTTTCTCGCTGGGTGGGTGGCAATTAGATGGCATTGGTACGCTGTCCAGAATCCTAGATGTAATTTCCTTCCGCGCTTCGCGCACCCTCTTCCTCTTGGTCGTTTCCGCTGTGACGTTTCATTTAATTATGTTTTATTTGGGCCGACAACTTTAATTGTTAGGATAATGGATACTTTGAATTTCTTGTTGGGTAATATCAAACTCATGGTTATTTATTGGGATATTAATTGTTGGTCCAACTTGTGTTGAAACCCTAATTCTTTTCGTCTATTTATTAAATTCTTTTAATCACGATCGCCCGTATTTATTAACCCTAAAGGGCGGTCGTGACAACTTAGGTGGCCCAAAAAATGAACAACAATAAACGTACATAAACGTATATAGTACATAAATTGTACACGTATATAATATCTTTAAATTTTGAATTAACTAAATTTAGGTAAAAATTTATTTTGTTATTTGTTATATATTATTATGTAGCAATAAGAAGGAATGATATAGAAACTTTATACCAAATTGTAACAAGATTTCGGGCTTGATTCAAATTAACTATACAATATTTAGTAAAAAAATACTATTATTTTTTTCTTAAATATGCAAATATTTAAATGAATATTTTATTTTATTTTTTAAAATTGTTGCAACATAATAGATATGTAATTTATTTTAAATCAATTTTCAATGTAAAATTTTAAAAATGTTGGATTATCATTGCCTAAAATATCAAAATTATCATTGAATAGTTGAGCCTTCGGAAAAAAAACCTACTATTCCGGTTAAAATTTTGTATATAGAAAATTTCAAATAAGGTCAAAAGTTGTGAGAAGCCTCCATAATTTGATTCTTTAATAATAACCTTTCCTCTCATAATTTGAAATAATAGAAATTTTGAAGGCAAATTACCATGTAAGAGAAGAACGGCATTATAAATGCTTCCAGAAGAAACACACGCAATAGGAATTGCAAAATAGAGCGGTCAAACACAGACTCCACATAAACCTTTTTGTTATTCATTTGCAGCAGAAAATCGGTAGATTTTAGGGGTGAGCAAAAAAACCGGAAATTGAATATCCGAACCGAATCAAACCGAAATTTTGAAATTTGGTTCGGTTTTTCGGTTCGGTTCGGTTTTAAAAATAAAAAAATTTCGGTTTTTCGGTTCGATTTGGTTCAGGCGAAGAAAAAAACCGAAAAACCGAATTATATATATATTCTATTAATTTAATATATTATATTATATATAATATATATTCTTTTAATATATTCTACTATATAATATATATTATATGTATTATTATTTTTATATTATATATAAATATTCTATTAGTATATATAAAATAAAATAAAATACACATATATAAATATATATTTATATTATATTTATTTTTTTTTAGGTTTTTTGGTTTTTTCTCGACTTTTTCGGTTTTGTTCGGGTTTTTTGGTTTTTTTAAGTTCGGTTTTCTGTTTTTCGGTTTCGATTTTTTGGTTTTTCGGGTTCGGTTCGGTTTGGATTTTGAACTAAATTCAGTTTTTCGGTTTTGTTTCGGTTTTGGCAAAAAACTGAACCGAAACCCGAATGCACACCTCTAGTAGATTCAAACAAATAAAGAGGGCCCATTTCCGTCAGGAGAAATTTCGGAATATGGGTTTAAATTCGCTGACCTTTCGAGATAAGGGATTCAATTCGCTTACCTTTCGAAATATGGGTCCGAGACATGCGAATTTTTCAGAATAAGGGTTTTGCACCTTTTTATATTTATTCTCTTCATTTTTCTTATTATTTCCCTTCCAATAATTATAGATTTACTAAACTATCATTTAACACATCTCTCAAAAATTTCATTTTACCTCCCGATTTGCGCTCCACTCTTTAAAGTCAATCTTCTCTCAAATTCTCACTTTCACTCCGCCTCCGCTGATACAAAAATAAGGAATGAATTATTCTTAAAATGTCCATAACAATAGATATAAAAGTTAAGAATTGCAGAAAAAAATGAACTAATTTCATCCTATTAATTCTATTAATCATGCGCTTCAAATTTGATATTAAACCTCTGAATTTCTCATATTTCTCATTGGAAAATTGCATATCATTCTTCCTAATTGGTTTTGCTGCCTCTGTTTTATTAGAATCACACAAACAGATCAATTACAAGAACTAATAAAATTACACGAACAGATCAAATACATCAAAATTAGAAAACGAAAAAAAACTTCAAATACAAAACCGCATAATTTGAGAGAGAAGATTGACTTTTAAGAGTGGAGCGCAAATCGCTTGGAGGGAGGTAAAAAAAATTTTTAGAGATTGGTTAAAGGATAGTTTAGTAAATATATAATTATTGGAAGAGAAATAATAAGAAAAATGAAGAGAATAAATATAAAAAGGTGTAAAACCCTTATTCCGAAAAATTCGCATGTCTCGGACCCATATTTCAAAAGGTAAGCGAATTGAATCTCTTATCTCGAAAGGTCAGCGAATTTAAACTCATATTCCGAAATTTCTCTTTCCGTCAGTCGCTGAATTGATTTCCCTTGAATTTCAACGCTAAATTACAACACTCATCGACAGCGACAATCCAAACCTTTTCAGTCACCATCCCCGGTTTTTCCCTTTTCTTTCAGTCGTTTCGTCAGTTCACATAGAAATTTGCATGTATTGATTGGCCCCGTTGGTGAATGTAAAAGTTAATCCAACCGCCGTTTTTTCTCCGCCAACTTTCTTTATATACACTCTTTCCTCGGTTTCATCGAACATCCCCTTTTCATATAAATGTAAGCTTTTTCTCTGTTCTAATCTCGCATTTGCCTAATTCTTCTCTCGATTTTTCGTTTCCTGTCTTCTAAAGTTAAGTTCTTTTATTTTGTTTCGGTTATAATCTACAAAAATATGCTGGTAGATCTATTATCTGATTGTTGTTACAATTAGGTTGCGATATGTTTGGTTTAATTTCTCATTTTTGATAATCTCCGATTGTGTAGCAAGCACATTTTATCTTTGAGGGCAGGGATGGATCCAGGAATTTATATGAAGAGGGGCAAAAATATATATAGACAAAATTTAAGAGATTTAAGAGGGGCAATTAGTGAGAAATTAAACCAAATATATTTTACATGTATAGTTTATGTATATGTGATGAAATTTGAGGTGGGGCATTTGCCCATGCTAACTAGTAGCTAGATCCGTCCCTGTTTGAGGGTATCATCACCTATAATTCAGGGAAAGGTTATGATTTTGATGTTCAATTTTCAATTTTGATTACTTGTTTCAGATAATGAAAGTTATTGAAAGAGAAATGAAAAGAGCTATTTCTGAATTTCTCTTGAATTATATCATATTTTGAATGAGGCCATTTTCTATTCCAAAGATTAGTGTCTGCTGGAATTCATATTGTTGAAATACAAGAAATTTATGTGTAGACTTTTATCAGGTGATAATCGTGATGTAATCTAGCATGATGTTCATTACGTTTTGTTCTATCCAGAATGGCATCTGTGACTCTTCAACCTCGATGTTACTTCAGTAACTCTTGCGTCAATCAGCAGAACGGAATCGCTTCATTTAGGTTGATTTCAAAAGGCGTCAAGCTAGATATTCCTTTGACAAGAAGAAGTTATAGCTCTAGGAGAAGAACCATTGCTGTGACTAAGGCATCGGCCTCGCACTCCACAACAGTCCCTGATCCAGTTTTGTCCCCATCAAGTGGCACCTCAAGTGAAGCCAAGAAGAAATCAAGTAATGCATTCTTCAAGTTGGCAGACTAATTGCACATTATACCAAGAGAGAAAATGATGATTTTTTCTTCCAATATTTTGTTATTTTAGATGAAGCTGCACTGATTCTGATCAGACATGGTGAGTCTATGTGGAATGAGAAGAACCTGTTCACCGGTTGTGTCGATGTGCCACTCACCAAGAAGGGAGTGGAAGAAGCTATTGAAGCTGGCAAAAGAATCAGCAACATACCAGTCGACATGATCTATACTTCTTCTTTAATTCGTGCACAGATGACTGCTATGCTTGCAATGACCGAACATCGTCGCAAGAAGGTATTTCTTCGAAAAGCTGTAATATTGTTAATTTGAGTGAGTCCTTTCAATTGGTAGAGTACATTTTTTAACTGCATTGCAATCTGTTGAGATACAAAAAAAATCTAATGATATCGTAATTGGGGTATTATCTTCATTCCCTTGTTTAATATATTGGAGAAGATGTTTTTTGGTTCATTTGTGCATTAGTCAAGCAATTTTTGACAAGCAGGTTCCAATTATTTTGCACGATGAGAATGAGCAAGCAAGAGTATGGAGCCAAATATTTAGCGAAGATACTAAGAAACAATGCATCCCAGTTGTAACTGCTTGGCAGCTAAACGAAAGAATGTCAGTCACTTAAGTACTGCCCTTGTGTTGGTTGCATTAGAACTTAGAAGACAGCTGCCTGACTCATGAGTTAACTCTATGTAGGTATGGAGAACTACAGGGCCTGAATAAGCAAGAAACAGCCGATAGATACGGTACCGAACAAGTCCATGTGTGGCGACGCAGTTACGACACACCTCCTCCAAATGGCGAGAGTCTGGAAATGTGTGCTGAGAGAGCTGTTGCATACTTCAAAGAATTTGTAAGTGATAACTTTCTCATATCCTGTCCATTTTATTCAAGGTGCAATGACAATAACTATTTGGTCAAACAGATTCAACCCCAGCTTTTGTCTGGGAAGAATGTGATGATTGCGGCCCATGGAAACTCACTGAGGTCCATTATCTGGTATCTGGACAAGCTGACTTCTCAAGAGGTGGGAATTAAGACCTAGTGAATTTTTTGTAGTTTGTTCTGAATTGTGTTACGTGCAACTATATGTATGAAGTTATATGTTTCTCTAATTCTCTTATCAGGTCATTAGCTTGGAATTATCAACTGGGATACCAATGCTTTACATTTTTAAAGAGGGTAGTTTTATTCGCAGGGGTAGCCCTGTGGCACCAACCGAAGCTGGTGTTTATGCTTACACTAAGGTATGTCTCTACCATTGTTACGAGATCTTTGTTTGTGGTCATGCAAATGATTGTTAAAATGTTATCAATTTCTCTACACAATTCCAGTGATTGTTTTGTTGAGATACAAGTTATGCATTTTTATGTTGCCTTCACGAAAACAGTAACGGTAAAAATACCTGGGATTTCTAATACCCTATGACGGTAGCAGATTTTACATCTCAATTTGATTTCCTGAGTCATTTGGATAGAAATCATTTCATTTATGTCGGCAACAGGATTTGGATGCTTTCGTCTATCCTATATCAAACAAGACATGATTTTGTTGCTATCTAAGTTGTACTGATGCATCATATGATTAATGGGGGGCCCAAAAATTATGAATTGCATACTTGCCATATCAAAGAATAAAGGATACTCCATCCGTCCACAAAAAATAGGGCACATTTATCATTTTTGGTTGTCCACAAAAAATAGAGCACATTCATTTATGGAAAGTTTTCAACAAAATAATAACCCTATACATCATTTTATTTACCACTTATGCCATTAGAATTAAAACTTCTCTCTTACTCTAATACTACTTCTCTCTTACTTTTTCTACTTCTCTCTTACTTTTTTCCCTTTTCTCTTACTTTACCAATTCTACATTAAAACCCATGTCATACCCCAATTGCCCTATTTTTTTGTGGATGGAGGGAGTATGTATGAAGTTTTGGTAACATTTTTTTGCCTTTTCCTAAACTTATTACTTGTATGAGGGCATCAATGATACAACTTGACTCTTCTTCCTTTTTGGCACTGTAATGCAGAGTTTGGCTCAATACAGGCACAAATTAGATGAAATGTACCAATCCTGATGGAGCTATGAGATAATGTGCTCCGATAAATTTCTGAGCCAATGTGTCAGAATCCTGAAGAAGCACAGTCACAATCGTGCTCTTAGTGTCACATTTACTTGATTGATTGTTGTATCTGAACCTATGAAAACTCAGAAAAAAAAAGGCACTTCTGAAGAGTAATGTATTATCTAGTCACAGAACTTCTATACAAGATCTTATTTTATAGATTTTGTATCCAACTCCCCATGCATGCGTTGTGCAATAAACGAAATGTTTGAGGTCTTAGATAAGTTACACAATGGCACTTGGCTCCATATAATTTGGCAGAGATGAAAGATGCTGGGTTTTATTTTTACTTTTTGAGTACAGCAAACATAGAGGTAATGCTAAGTTAGTAAATGTGTCTAGCTACTACAGGTCAAAGCAACTGATGAGCTATTCCCAGTCACAGTATCATCAACTGATGTGTTCTCATCTTCTTGTACATCAGATTTCTCTATTTCTGAGTTTACCGTTGTAGGAGGGGACGGGGTTTTCCAATATGCGAGGCTTCTTTTATCATCTTCTCTCAGCATACTTTGTGATGCTGAAATCTGAGTCATCTTTCCCACCGAATGCGGACTCTACCATTTCCATGTCGAACAGCTCACTCATGATCTTGTTTGTGCTGGGATCGTCTGAACAGACGAATTTGACTTTGTTTGCCGTTTTAGGCTCTAGAAAGGGCTTTGCAACCTGAAATAAGCATTTCGTATAGTTGAAACACAGAAGCAGCAAACTGCATTTGTGATCAGAGAAGAATGCAGAAAGTTACCATCCAAAATGGCTGAAATATCTTGGGTGCGTTGTATAGTATTGCAACGCCTAGTCTCTCCGGGTAGTGCTCTTGCAGGACATGAGCTGTTTCTCGTGTAACTTTGATCGATATATGGGAAAGATTGAAACCCTGGAAATCAATCAACCAAATCATCTGCTCTTGCTCTGGAGGAAGATCTAAAATTGCGTTCTCCATGCAGTAAACCAAATATTTGATCTGCCCTTTTATCGATTTTGAGTTCTGCGATTGTATTAACGACTCAGAAATATGAACATTGCAATCATCCAACAGCAAGATGGGTGGTTTAAGAGCATTGGAGTTAACCTGGCAGCTAGGTCTCATGACGAGGACTGGCCTTCCGTTCCTATCTGTGTAGTTCGATTTATAGATCTTTCCGGTTTCTGCTTCCCCTGCTACATCATCCTACATTACATTTGGTAGAGAAATGAACTGCTGCATCAATAATGCTACTTCAACAAGGCATGATTCATACACAAATACAAGAGCATTGTCCCTCCAACGACCGAAAGTAATAGCGAAATTACCCAACAAATCTCTTCCGGCTTGTAGTCGTGCCTCCATTTTAGAGTTGCTTTAAGCATTCTAACGGCCTTCTTAACATTCCAGTTTCGTGCTCTCAGGTATCTCGAAATAGATGCATCAGAGCAGTAAACGGCGAGTTTACCCGACTGTGGCTCGATGAGGTGTCTCACCTCGTTAATCTGCAACATATGTGGATCAAAACTCAAAATCTAGTAAGTGTGAGTGAGTATGTGTGTTAGAAAGGGAAGATACCTTAGCCTGCTCCATTTCAGGAAGTGACGAATTACTCATACTTTTCTGAAATTCCAACACCCTAATTCAGTAAGCATCATTAAGAAAATTGAAATTCAACCAAAATCAAACCATCAGTTGTAAATTCCACATAAGTCATAAACAAAAGATTACTACAGTGAGCATTATAATCACCAGCCTAATTAAACAAGGAAACAACAATTAAAATCCAGCATATAAGAAGATGAAAACAGTGAATCCATCAGTCAATGATAAAAACAAATGGTTACCCAGGGAAGAATAGATTAATTGGTTTAGGAAGATGGTAATCCCTCTTTGCAGAAACTGGATAGAGAAAGAGAATGAAGGGTCAACTCTGAAAAAAGGGTACACTGATAAGAAGGGAGTCAGTCAGACTCGGCCATTGTTTCTGACGATTATATATACTATTATATGGAAAAACTGTTGGGAGTGCGTGACATGTCGGACGCGGACACCATGTGCATGTGCATGTGCATGTGCATGTGCATGTGCATGTGCAACCAAAATATGAAGAGAAAAATAAAAGAAATGACAAGTTCTTTTTTTTTCTGGGTGAAAAGGAATAATTATTTTTGACGACAGCGGACACTCAACTAACAGATGATACAAAATATAGGTACAAAATTTGGAGGATTGTGTATGTGTATGATAAATCAGTGGAAGTTACAAGAAAAAACAGTGAGACAAAGTGTGCAGGGGCAGTTGCAAGCAATTATATGGTTGAGATTGAAGAAGGAAAAAAGTTGGGAGATGAGTAGAAAGCTTCAATTAGAGCAACGTTAACGCGGATGGCCGGGCCGCAAATCGCGAGGCCCGGCCCGTCACAAGCGTTGGATGGAGGAGAGTCACGGCCCAGGCCGGTCCCGGGGCCTCATTTGTGGCTCGGTGACGGTCCCGCGGCCCCGGCCTGGCCGGCGTTAATCGGTCACGGGCCGCATCCCGCTAGTCCCGGCGCAACGTTACATGCTCTTCGGGCCGGACCGCAAGTCCCCAAAAATTAATTTTTTTTATATCGATTTTGTGTCTATAAATACGAGACTATTGTGCATCATTCTTACGTGCATTATCTATTTGAATCCTCTATTATACCCTTTGTTTCGGCGTCAATGGATTGGTTCAACAGCGATGAACATCAGATGGACAAGTTCGTTAAGTCGAACAATTGGTACATACCGGCGTCGCCACCATCGCAGCCGACGCCTAGTCCGGGAGTCGGTAGCAACGTCGACGTAACATCGCCGGTCAACACTGAAGAGTTCGAGTTCAGTGAGATGGAGCCCGCTCAAGGGCGGGGCAAGGGCAAGGTCGGCGAGGAGGATGGGCTGAAGAAGTACAGTCCGGAAGAGACAATGTGGCTAGCGAGGAACTACATCGACGTCGCTGAGGATCCTATCATCGGCAACGAGCAGTCCGGCAAGGTTTTCTGGGAGCGGATTGCTGAGAAGTATAACGCTGGTCGTCCTAAAGGGTCGATCGAGCGGATATGAGCAAGTGGAATGGAAAGTGGGCCAACGTAGTCCGGATGTGGCCGAGCGGGCACAGCGAGGCAGACCTCGTTTAGAAGGCGAAGGAGATTTTCTTCGCTGACGGGAAGAAGGCCTTCAAGTACTTCGATGTTTGGAAGCTCGTCGAGAAGAGCCCGAAGTACACCAGCGTTGCCGAGCCACGGCAACTGGGGCGGCGAAGAGAACCTAAGTTTCCGCCTCCGGAAACTACTTTTCGAGCTAAGGAGGTCCGGCGATCGACCTCAACGTGACGGACGACGACGTCTTCGGCTCCTCTCCTAGCATTCAGAGCCGCCCGATGGGAACAAAGGCGGCAAAGAGGAAAGCAAAGGGGAAGGCAACTGCGAGCAACTCCGCTATGGTGCCACCGCCGATCAATCCGTCTCTGGATAAGATGTCCGACTCTTTGTCGGAGATGAGTATTACATGGCGGATGAGCCAGCTGACGGAGTTGACATCGAGGGATACATCGACGATGTCGGAGTTCGATCTCGAGTTGCACCGTGAGATGATCGCCTACCTTCGCGCCCAAATGAAGAAGTAGTAGTTGTGGCCCGGGTTTCTAGTATTTTTAATTTGCTTCGTCTAGGAAATGTAATGTTAATTTCTAATGAACAATGCATTTTCCCGGTTTTAATTGTTCAACGAATTGCATTTACGAGTTAAATATGTTTAAGCTATGAATAGTATCATTTATTAGTTGCGGCCCGGGTTGTGGCCTGCAAAGTTAGAGCAGTTGGGGCCTGGGCCGCAACTGTAGAGGAATGATGACGTAGAGGGGACATAGCCTGAAACCGGGACGGGGTTATTGATGCCCTTAGTATCTCAAATTGTACCTACTGATCATCTAAGAAAGAGGCTTATTCGAAGTTGGGAGATGAGCTGAAAGCTTCAGCATTTAGGGCATTAATAACCCCGTCCTCATTTCCGACCCCAAGTCCCCTCCACGTCATCATTCCTCTACAGTTGCGGCCCCGGCCCCAACTGCTCTAACCCTGCAGGCCGCAACTAATAAATGATATTATTCACAACTTCAACATATTTAACTCGAAAACGCAATTCGTTGAACAATTGAAACCGGGAAAATGCATTGTTCATTAGAAATTAACATTACATTACTAGACGAAGCAAATTTAAAATACTAGAAACCCGGGCCACAACTACTACTTCTTCATTTAGTCACGAAGGTAGGCGATCATCTCACGGTGCAACTAGAGATCGAACTCTGACATCGTCGATGTATCCCTGAATGTCAACTCCGTCAGCTGGCTCATCCGCCATGCAATACTCATCTCCGACAAAAAGTCGGACATCTTATCTAGAGACGGATTGATTGGCGGTGGCACCATGGTGGAGTTGCTCGCAGTTGCCTTCCCCTTTGCTTTCCTCTTTGCCGCCTTTGTTCCTATCGGGCGGCTCTGAATGCTAGGAGAGGAGCCGAAGACGTCGTTGTCCGTCACGTTGAGGTCGATCTTCGGACCTCCTTCTCTCGAAGAGTAGTTTCCGGAGGCGGAAACTTTGGTTCTCTTCGCCGCCCCAGTTCCCGTCGGCTCGGCACCGCTGGTGTACTTCGGGCTCTTCTCGACGAGCTTCAAAACCTCGAAGTACTTAAAGGCCTTCTTCCCATTAGTGAAGAACGCATCCTTCGCCTTCTCGACGAGGTCCGCCTCGCTGTGCCCGCTCGGCCACATCCGGACTACGTTGGCCCACTTTCCATTCCACTTGCTCATATCCGCCTGGACCCGGCCCCAATGCTTGCGCAGCTTCACGTAGCTACGCTCGATCGACCCTTTAGGAGGGCCAGCGTTATACTTCTCAGCAATCCGCACCCAGAAAACCTTGCTGGTCTGCTGGTTGCCGATGATAGGATCCTCGGCGACGTCGATGTAGTTTCTCGCAAGCCACATTGTCTCTTGCGGACTGTACTTCTTCGGCCCATCCTCCTCGCTGACCTTGCCCTTGCCCCGCTCTTGAGCGGGCTCCATCTCACTGAGCTCGAACTCTTCGGTGTTGATCGGCGATATTACGTCGACGTTGCTACCGACTCCCGGACTAGGCGTCAGCTGCGATGGTGGCGACGTCGGTATGTACCAATTGTTCGAGTTAACGAACTCGTCCATCTGACGTTCATCGCTGTTGAACCAATCCATTGACTCCGAAACAAAGGGTATAATGGAGGATTGAAATGGAATGCACGTAAGATTGATGCACAAAAGACTCGTATTTATAGACACACAAAATAAAAATAAAAAAATTAGACTTGCGGCCCGGCCCGAGGAGCGTGTAACGCTGGGCCGGGACTCGCCTCGTGCGGCCCATCACCGAATAACGCCGTCCCAGGCCAGGCCGGGAATGCGGCCCCGGGACCGGCCTGGGCAGTGACTCGCCTCCGTCTAACACGTGGGACAGGCCGGGACTCGCTATTTGTGGCCCGGCCCGTAGCGTTAAAGATGCTCTTAGATCATTAATTGACCAGAATCAGAGCTATCCTCGTATCAAGCTAACTGTCTGAAGCTTCGTAGCATTTAGTAGGTATGTTGTAACGGGTCGAAGTCATAGCATCCGTCGCACCACGTGGAACATTGTATTGAAAATTAGTGAATTAAAACACGACCAACAAATGTTCATCTGAAACTTCAAAATACGCAAGTTGATCATCTTTGAGAACAATACACAAACTCTTGGGTATATATTTTGTAATTAGGTTATTTTTAAATACTATGTTTTAGTTTTATTATAGCACGTGTGAAGTGTATTTTTTATTTTCAAGTTAGTGTAATTTTTTTAATATAATTTAATACATAAATATATTAATAAGAAATTTTATTTAACTATTTAATTTAATTTAAATTATTGAGAAAATGTTGTGGGATTATTGTGTAATTTAGATAAGAATGTAGGTATAACTGAAAAGGTATAAAAATGAGGCGTGTATGGAATATTCTTTTGGTTTAAGTTTGACATAAATAATTATAGTAAAATTACTTTTAATGTTAATATGTATCCAAAAATGGGTTTTTTTGGGGTTTGAATTTATTGTAAATGGTTTTGAGATGACCTATTGCATCAAATTCAAATACAAAGCAAGGATTTCCAGGGGCGGATGTACGTGTATTCAAAGAGGGGCAATTGCCCTATCTTATGTTTTCCATCCCATGTATATATATATACCTATTTTTAATTTAATTCTTTTAATGTTCTACTAAATGTCCCTCTTCAAAATTTTAGAATTCCTTCATATGTAAATTTGCCCCATTTGCTACAAATTCCAGCTCCGCCCCTGAGGATTAATATTACAAGAATTTGAAGAAAGCAAAGGTTTCAGAATGATACCCCAGAATGATAAATGCAGAAAAAGTCAAATCTGACTGATGATGAACAGTGTTATGATCAAGCCATGTTTCTGGGCTGCCTGGCATTGTTTTTTTCCGCCGTCGACTGTATTTAATTTTTTAAATGCAAAAGTTAAATATTAATTTAACTTTTACTTTTCAAATTAATCTTGATACGGTGGATGAATGACGCCACAAACGAGATGAAGGAATCGTCTAATAAGGTGTGGAATGGAATCATACGAGCAGTGGCGAATCCAGACATTTTAAATTGGGGGTACAAATTGTATGATAATTAAACATACAATATATCAAAAACAATATATTAAAATATAAATACGATAAAATAAATTACGTCATCTGTCCCGGTCTAAGCGAGACGTTTCTATTTTGGCACAAGAATTTAGGTAGTGGTGTTTAGTGAATTAAATTATTAATACTAAGTAAGAGAGAGGATAAATTAAGAAAGAGAAAGAGAGAAAATAGTAAGAGAGATGATAAAGTAAGAAAGAGAAAGAGAGGAATAAAGTAGGAGAGATGATAAAGTAGGAGAGGTAAGAGGATAAAGTAGGAGAGATGAGTGAGTTGACTGTTACCAAAAAAGGAAACGTCTCACTTAAGTTGGGACATACCAAAAAGGAAAACGTCTCACTTAGGCTGGGACGAAGGGAATATGTACTACATATAGTCTACATATAAACTACCACAAAATAGTAAAAAAAATTTATTATGTACTAATATAAGTTAACGGAATTAGCATACAAAATATAAACACAATAATAATCTAAAAAATGCATCTACAATAAATAATTATATAAAAATAGGGACATAGAATGAAAAACTATAAAATCAGAGACAAATGAGACAAGGGGGAATCAAACTTGGGTCTCCATTTAGGGGAAATGACACGCCAACCACTGCACCACCAATGATTTTTGCAATATCAATCTCAATAATATATTACTACATATTAATTGATTTGGGGGTACAGTTCTATGCTGGCTCCGCCAGTGGATACGAGTACACTCATATCAGAGAATAATGGCGAGAAATTGTCGGATAAAAGGTGTCCCGTTCGCTTCGCGGAAGAATTTTTGTCGAGCAACCGATTAACAAAGACGAAAAAAGTAAATTGCAGAAAAAAGTAAAAGACATGAAAGATAATTGTATTTCTTCAATGATTGACTCAAAAGATAACAAAAGCTCATATTTATAATACTAATAAACTAACTTAATGATCAAGAAAATAATCGTAAGGATATATGGAAAGATATGATGAATAATTAATAGACAAATTAATAGAGATGTGGAGATATCTCGTATCGAATGACGCCGCTGACAAGTGTGAAAGTCCTTTTGATTTCTAATGCTGCAGACGAGTGTAAAAGTTCGTTTGAGAAATCAGATAAAAATTTCAATGAATTGAAAATCCAAGAGAGAACTCAAGAAAGATGAAACTCATAATAATATTAATCTTCAAAGAAGTACTATCTTTTTAGTCTATCAGCGAGGCATTTATCTAGGCAAAAAACTCTTTAACAGAAGAAAAAATTGAACTTAAGGAAAATAAATTAGAAAGAAAAATAAAAACTAAAAGGAAATAAACTAGAAACGAAAAAAATTAAAAGAAAACCTTAATTGATAGAATAAAAGGATGTTAAAGATAATTAATATGTGCGCAACCGTGATACGTTTTTAACTTGCTTTTTAAGTTCATAACAAGTAGGATAAAAGCACATAGAAAACAACATTGATCTAATTGTGTCAAGTATGATAAAAAAAATTTCTCGTAAGATAGTCAAATATGGTGATAAACATGCCGTGAGAAATACTAAACAAAATGCAAAGTTTGTGATATTCTAAACCAATTTTAAAATTCATAGAAAATACAAAATTTTGGGTAAAATTCATGGTTTTAAAGACCAGTATCTCAAAATGGAAAAACCGCAACTTATTGATATGATACTTCTATTTCTTCAAATAGGATAGTAGTTTGAGTTACAAAGTATATATAGAAAATAATTATTGATCAAAAGTAGAAAAAAAAAGATATAGAAAATATGATGAAGTAAGAATAAAGATGATGATAGTATTTAATGATTAATGAAAATGGCGTTGGATTTTGAAAGTTCCATTAGACATTTTTAAGTTTTTTTATTACAAAATCAAAAAAATCTAAACTTATAATAATCATCCACTTGTCATCCTGTGATTGATTGGCTAACGGGTATGGCATAGACATGCACAAACCGAACCGGCCCGGCGGTTAACCACCGGTTCGGGCCCGCCGGTACATGAACCGGAACCGGCGGTTTAAACCGGCAGGAGAGCCGGTTCAGGGTCAAGGATTTCTTGAACCGTGAACTGGCGGTTCACCGGTTTGAATCGGCAGTTCAACCGAATTTCTTAAAAAATATATTTTTTATTTATAAAAATTGATTTTTATTTATAAAAATTGATTTTTATTTAAAAAAATATATTTTTTACCGGTTTGAACCGGCAGTTCAACCGAATTTCTTAAAAAATATATTTTTTATTTATAAAAATATAGTTTTTATTTATAAAAATTGATTTTTATATTTAAAAACAATTTTTACAAATAAATGAATACAAGAAATTCATAATAGCCCATATATATTTGATGGCCTTGCGAATTTATGAAACCATTCTTGGTTGTTTCTCTTTTATAGAGACATCTTTGAATGTTTTGTGTTTCACTTTCGATGTGGGACAAAATCATTCTTGGTTGTTTCTCTTTTATAGAGACATCCTTGAATGTTTTATGTTTCACTTTCAATGTGGGACAAAATCTGTTGAAGTATTTTCTTTTATAACTACATGTTTAGAACATTAATTCATCTTTTTCCAATGTGAGATACAAAACTTTCTTTTGTCTTCTACTTTTCTTCATGTTTTATATGATATGTATGAACAAAATTATTATTCAAATATATTCTTAATTGATAAAAATAAAGAATTATTGAGAAATATGATATGTATATAGAAAATATTTATTTGTATAATAATTATTGTTAGATTTATACAATTTGTAAAAGAATTATTCTTTTAATGTGTATAATATTATTTATTAGTTAACATATACATAAATTTATAAATATAAGCAAATCATTAATGATAAATAACTAATGAATAATAGTTTATGTAATAATATTTGTTATTAATTTATAATAATAGAAGATAGAGTATTAATATAGACGAAGAATGATGGACGATCTATCATATACTTATAAATAATGACTTTTATCCCACATTGAAAGAAAGAGTAACACATCCAAGAATGTGTAACTACAAAAAAGAATAATCCAATACACTCTCTTCCAATTTAAATGCTCAAGTCCAATATTAAGTATTGATATTTTAAAAATCAAAAGGTTTAGCTTTAAGTAGTGTTTATTAATTTTTATAAATAAAATGTATTCATTATAAGTTGTAATTTTTAGTCTTATTCAAATTTATTATCAATAAAATTGTAATTTTCACCTTATTGTTTGAAATTTGTTTAAGTACATTTTATACATAATAAAGACTAAACAGACAAAAAAAATACTTAGTTGGATTTGATTTTTAAAATGTCAATACTTGGATGAGAGTATATTGGATTTAATTTAATTTGGAAGAGAGTATATTGGAGTATTCTCTTTTATAGTTACACATTCTTGGATGTGTTACTCTTTCTTTCAATGTGGGATAAAAGTCATTATTTGTAAGTTTATAATAGATCGTCCATCTTTCTTCGTCTATATTAATACTCTATCTTCTATTATTATAATTTAACAACAAATATTATTACATAAACTATTATTCATTAGTTCTTTACCATTAATGATTTGCTTATGTTTATAAATTTATGTATATGTTAATTAATAAATAATATTATACACATTGAAAGAATACTTCTTATACAAATTGTATAAACCTAACAATAATTATTATACAAATAAATATTTTCTATATACAAATCATATTTCTCAATAATTCTTTATTTTGATCAGTCAAGAATATATTTGAATAATAATTTTATTTATATATATCATACAAAACATGAATAAAAATAGAAGACAAAAGAAAATTTTGTATCCCACATTGGAAAAAGATGAATGAATGCTCTAAACATGTAGTTCTAAAAGAAAATACTTCAACATATTTTGTCTCACATCGAAAGTGAAACATAAAACATTCAAGGATGTCTCTATAAAAGAGAAACATCCAAGAATGATTTTATCCCACATCGAAAGTGAAACATTAAACATTCAAGAATGTCTCTTTAAAAGAGAAACAACCAAGAATGATTTTGTCCCACATCGAAAGTGAAACACAAAACATTCAAGGATGTCTCTATAAAAGAGAAACAACCAAGAATGGTTTCATAAATTCGCAAGCCCATCAAATATATATGGGCGGCTATTATGAATTTCGTGTATTCATATATTTGTAAAAATTGTTTTCAAATATAAAAATCAATTTTTATAAATAATTTTTTTTTAAAATTTCGGTTGAACCGCTGAACCGGCCCGGAACCGGCGGTTCAGGCAAAAAACCGGCGGTTTTTTGAACCGGAATCGGAACCGTCGGGACCCTTGGCGGGCCGGTTCCGGTTCATGCATATGATGAACCGTGAACCGCCGGTTCATGAACCGGAACCTGCGCTTCGGAACCGTTGTGCATGCATGTCAAACATACAGGCATTTAAGTAGGGCGTGATCATCAACGTGCTTCAGCTGTTGAGCACTCGTGTGCACGTTTAAGCACATAGCTATACATGATAGCTTCCTCAAAATAAATTGTTACCCTCTCTCTGTATTATTAAATACAGTATATTTTTTTTAAAACATGAGATTTAAGAAAATTACGTAAAGTATACTAAAGGAAAAGATAATAAAGTAGCCATAAGAATATATACTCTCTTCGTCCCACCACAAGTGATCAATTTTCCATTTTGTGTTGTCCCATCATAAGTGATCAATTTACTTTTTCAACAAAAACAAAACTTTAACTCTCTCTTACTTTAATCATTCTGTCTTACTTTATTGTCTATTTTATTTCTCTTACTTTTTCCTTTGTCATACTTTATTATCTCCAATTTAACTCAATATATATCATTTTCTTAAATCACATGTCTAAAAGAAATCCATCACTCGTGGTGGGATGAAGGGAGTAATAAACAGAATAAATTAATAAAAAAATGTTCTATTCTATTTTTTTTTTTAAATAAAAATTACCCAACTACGATATGACAACCCAAGAAATATACTCCCTCTGTCCCATTAAAAATGAAACATTTTCCTTTTTGGGTTGTCCTATTAAAAATAAAACGTTTCCTAAAATAGAAATAACTTTATCTCTACTTTTCTCTCTCTTACTTTATTCTCTCTTCTTTAACTCACAAAACAACACTACATAAAATCTCGTGCCGAAAAGCAAACGTTTCATATTTATTGGGACGGAGGGAGTACTACTCACATTGATTACAAACTAATTGAGGAACTGAATGAAGTACAACGCAAATCGAAAGAGTTTTACATGAACCTAAGAGCATCCGCAGCGGTGGCGAAAGTCGCCACCGCCGTCCGCGCCGTTGGCAAGGCGAAGGACCGCCGCCGCTGCAGCCGCGCCGCTGGCACGGCGCTGCTCGATATATCGAGCACGTCCGTGCCAGCGGACGCACACGTGTCGCCCTCCCATTCGTCAACGGCATAGCCGTTGAGTTTAAAAAAAATTTATTTTTTTTTTAAAAATCGGTTTTTTAATTAAAAAACCGATAAAAAATAAAAAAATAATTCACTTCCCCAAAAAAATATATCCGTTTATAACCGTTTTTTACACCTTTTTAATTTTTTTTCATTTTTTTACCCCAAAAATACACACTTTCATCTATAAATACCCCCAATTTCACTCCCAAAAATTCACACTTTCACTACACAATTCTCATCATCATTCTCTCATCTCCATTCTCATCTTCAATCTCTCATATCCATTTTCATCTTCCTCTCACACCCTACAACACCACTATGTCCGGTCACGACGACAACCCAAGCGGCTCCCACGGTTGGAACCCCGAATGGTTCGGTTCGCAACCGTTTCCTAGTCCGGATACGGAATATTCGGCCCCTCCTCAAACCCAAGATTCGGGCGTTCCGGGTGGCTACCGGCCATACCTGGTCGACGACCAAGGTGGCTCCGATGGGCGATACGGGTGGACTCCGGAGCCTAGGCCTCCCGTCCCTTCCCAAACGCACACTCCTCCATCTCGCGCCGGTGTCCGCACACCGTACTCACCGGCGGAGATGGATAGATTGTTCAAGTCGTACTTGGAAATCTCCGAAGATGCGGTGGTTGGCACGAACCAATCCGGCGATCACTTTTGGTGGCGCGTCTCTCGGCGGTACAATGCAAACCAGCCGCCAGGAACGATCGAGCGCAACGAGAGTATGGTGCGCAACTGCATCGGCCGAGCCAACGACGAAATTGGCAAGTTCAACGGCTATTTCCTCCAGGAGTCGCGGAATGCCGGGAGCAGGCGGAGCGAGGTCGACATCATCACTGCCGCGCTGAGCACCTACCAATCCATGAACGGTAAGTCGTTCAAGTACCTTAATGTTTGGCAGGAAACGAGGACGCACCCGAAGTATCTGGGAGGCGTAACATCCTCCTCTAGCGGCTCCTCCAAACGCTCACGGTCGGCATCCCTATCCGACGCCGGCGAAGAAGTGGCTAGCCAACTCGCCGAAGCTAACTTGGGTAGTCCCGACGCCGGACCAAGCGGTTCCCGACGCCGACCGCAAGGAAGGAAGAAGGCGGCGGCCGAACGCCGTCGCGCCGCGATTCCATCTGCCCCCGCTCCCGAACCCGCACCCTATGTTCCACCTCCACCCCCCGAACAACTCGTTGTGGACCCTTTTGGCCCAACTCAATATGGCCGATATGTCAACTATGACCCCCACGCAACTTCAAACGCACGAGTCCATGATATTGGGTCTCCAAAAATAATTGGGATTGGTGCCGCCGGATGCGTAGTCTTCCTCGGGTAATATTAGCCAATAATTATGTAATTTTTAATTTTTAGGAGTTTAATTATGTAATTTTTAATTTTTAGTATTTTAATTATGTAATTTTTAATTTTTAGGATTTTAATTATGTCTTTTTATTTTATTTGTAATTTGTAATTTTTATTGTGGTTTTTTTAATGAATTTTAGTATTATGAAAATGTTTTTGTGTAATTGAATTTTATATTAATTGTGCTCGTCCTTGCGGAAGAGCACAGTCGTGGGTGTTGTGCTCTTGCCAGAGAGCAGGCATGAATAGTACCGCCCGAGCCCACAACCATGCCGCTGGCAAGAGCACGGTTGTGGGTGCTCTAATACTCGATTTACTTGTACACATTGTCCCTGGAAAGTGGATTTGATTTTGTGTAAAAAACTTTGATCCTTTTGAGTAAGAAAGCATTGACCACTTAATCCATGATAAAAGCTTAATTTATGTACTCCAGAACATTAAACATTCGTACAAAAGAAAATGCAATGAACCTAGGATCAGATTTCAATGTTTACAAACCGGATGTGACAATCAAAACCTAAGAAATGTAACGACTTTTACTAGAAAATGTAATGTCTCTACTATTATAGAACATACCAAAATAGCAAAATAGAAAAATTAGTGTGAAACGGAGGGTGTATAAAAGTGCAAAGTCCCAATCTACAATGCAAAGAAGAGCAGTGACATAGAAGATAAATTAATTTCATAAGCATAAGCATAAGCATGATTCTCTAAGTAACTATGCTTGCAGCAAATAGGAAATATAGCACCAATAGGTGGTCTCATGCATCTCAGGTATCAACTTTCCAAGACGACAATGGTGGTGTTTCGGAATTTATCCATGTATTCGCCATGAACGAGTGCCTCTCCCCATTAACCATGTCAGCCAAGGCAGAGAGCTCAGTCATCTCCTGGGGAGTTAGTTTCAGTGCAACAGCTCCAATATTGTCATTCAAGTTTTGAATCTTGGTGGTGCCAGGTATAGGGCACACATCATCTCCTTGGTGATGAACCCAAGCCAATGCCAGCTGTGAAGGGGTGCAGCCTTTTCTCGTAGCTATTTCACTCATCTTTTCGTACACGACCTTGTTGATTTCAAGATTCTCGGCCTTGAACCTTGGAAATTGCTAGCAAGTTGGACACATAACATATTCAGCGTCTTCATAGCTTCAATACATATAATTAAATCAATGCCTTATGCACCAACCTTGCGGAAGTCATTCGCTGGTAAGTTCTGCATCAGCGCCGGACCCACTGAAAAGAAGCCACGCCCAAGTGGACTGTATGTAACAATTCCAATGCCAAGTTCTCTGAGATTGCAAGGCAGCTGATTTACTAATTTCCAATATCCTAAATAACTAGCATTTCATACCTGCAACTGGGAACTAGTTCTTGTTCCAAATCTCTTGACCACAGTGACCATTCATTCTGGATCGCAGTAATTGGGTGAACAGCATGAGCCCTTCTAATTGTTGAAACAGATGCCTCTGAGAGGCCAACATATTTTATCTTCCCTTCTTCAACCAGTTTCTTAAGTTCTCCCATCTTGGAAACCATGACAGCATTTCATTTTAGGTATAACATAAGTTGACACAGGAAGGAAATTAAGGTATAAAATCAATCTAGTATGACATAAGGTGAAATGAGCATAAATGCTATCAGTAGTTATCACTAGGCTTGATATCCAAGAGAGTGATTCATACTCACCGTAACTTCGATGGGCACACGAGTGTCAATCCTATGAACATAATAGAGATCAATGTAGTCAACATCAAGACGCTTCAAGCTTGCCTCGCACGCAGACCTCACGTATTCAGGGTCGCCACGTACTTCCCTTATCCCATCCTTGCGCGCTATCCCAAACTTAGAAGCAATTTGCACTTTCTCCCTCATTCCCCCTTTCAAAGCCTGCACCAATTCCAACACTCAAAGCTTCACTTGATAATTCATGTAACCAGACACAATGTATTCAACCAAACTTAGTCCAAGACTAGTCAGCTTATCAACTCTATCAAATTGTGCAATTTATGCCCCTTCAGTATTTAACCATCATTACAGTAAAGCATACTACTCCCTCCGTCCGCCAACTAAATGCCTTATTTTCCCTTTTTCGTCCGTCTGCCAATAAATAAAACATTTCACTTTTACTCTCTCCGTCCCTCATTAAGAGTCTTATTTTGCCATTTCCGTCCGTCTCCCATTAAAAGTCATATTTCACATTTACCATAAATAATAAGTAGGCTCACATTCCACTAACTTATTTCACTTACATTTTATTATAAAACTAATGTATATAACTTACATTTTCGAGCTAAAATCAAATATGACTCTTATTAGGGACGGAGGCTATTTTTGGGGAATATACCCTACATTTTACTGTCTTATTTCAGTCACATTTTATTATAAAACTATTATATAAAAGTAGACGCATATTCCATCAATTTTTTTCTATCCACTTCAAACCATTTCTTAAAACTCAAACTTGTCGGTTACGAGACATTTATTCATGAAAGGAGGAGGGTATAGAAGCTTGTTAATTAGGGGAAACAATTGAAATCAAGAACCAATATGAATTAATGGGTGAATTAAGAGAGAGCATGCCTTGCCAATAAGAATTTCGTTTGTGTGGGGACCGTAGACGTCGGAGGTGTCGAGAAAAGTGACGCCGGAGTTGATGGCGTGGTGGAGGAGTTGGATCATCTCGTGCTCAGGCTTGGGCTGGCCGTAGTTGGCTGACATGCCCATACAGCCGAGGCCTTGTTTGGAGACCTCAAGCCCCTGTGAACCCAGCTTGATCCGAGGCACGCTCACTCCCATTTCGCTCCAATTTGGGATTTAGTATAGTAATTGAACTCTGTGTTTCAGTGGCCAATTGAAGTGAGACTAATTTTATAATGGAAAAGGAAAGGGCAGATGCTATCGTCAGCGATGACGCCATTGTTAGATATTTCTTCAAAAGAGCTTGGAAGCGGCAACCGTGTCGCTTCTTCATACGGCAACATAGTCGTAGCTCTTACGTTTGTGTTATGCCTCCATCCCTCATTTATAGTTAGGCCATCTACGATAGAAATAGCTCAGCAATACCCGATCATAGCCTAGCCACAAACTCCTCTTACCATATCATCAATACTAAAAATCCTCCTGCCACATCATCAAAACAAGTAAATAGCACAGCCATAACCTAGCCACATCACTAATAACAATTATATAAAAATGAAATAATTAACAATCACACAATATACGGAATTTAATTTACAAGACATATACAAGAAACATTAATAATACTATTAACATTTTAAAAAGTATAATAATTTAAAAAAATTACAATAATTAAAAAAAAGTACAATAATTCACTCCTCGTCTCCGTCGTCGTCTCCTCCGTCGCTGTCGCCACCATCGCCTCCGCCTCCGTCGCCACCGTCGCCGCCGGTCTCCCTCCGTGCCGCCTCCAAATCCTCCTGCATGCTCAGGAGCAATGTTTGAAGCAAACTCTTCTCCACGGGGTCCACCGCCGCTAGACATGCACAAACCGAACCGGCCCGGCGGTTAACCGCCGGTTCGGGCCCGCCGGTTCATGAACCGGAACCGGAACCGGCGGTTTGACCCGTCCGGAGGGTTGCCGGTTAACACGGGCCGGTTCAGGGTCGGCGAATTGTGAACCGGAACATAAAAGAAAAAACATCCAAGAATGATTTTGTCCCACATTGAAAGTGGAACATAAAACATTCAAGGATGTTTTTATAAAAGAGAAACAATTTAGAATGATTTTGTCCCACATCGAAAGTAGAACATAAAATATTCAAGGATGTCTCGATAAAAGAGAAACAACTAAGAATGTGTTTGTCCCACATCGAAAATGGAACATAAACATTCAAGGATGTCTCTATAAAAGAGAAACAACCAAGAATGAGTTTGTCCCACATCGAAAGTGGAACATAAAACATTCAAGGATATCTCTATAAAAGAGAAACAACCAAGAATGGTTTCTTAAATTCGCAAGCCCATCAAATATATATGGGATATTATGAATTTCTTGTATTCATTTGTTGGTAAAAATTGATTTTAAATATAAAATTCAATTTTTATAAATAAAAAATATTTTTTTTAATTTCGGTTGAACCGACGGTTCATGAACCGGAACCGGCGGTTCAGGCAAAAAACCGGCGGTTTTGAACCGCCTGGTGAACCAGCGATTTTTGAACCGGAACCGCCGGGAGGTAGGCGGGCCGGTTCAGGTTCAAGCATTTCCTGAACCGTGAACCGCCGGTTCATGAACCGGAACCGGCGGTTCGTGACCCTTGTGCATGCCTAACCGCCGCCCTCCATTCGGCCATCGTCTTGACCATCTGATTGCGCGTTTGTTGACGCGCGAAGAATTTGAGATCCGCTGTGGATTGGCCAAGGGAGGATGCTGACTGGACCTCCTGTGAACCCCCGGCTGCCCCCCTCGCCTCCCGTTGAGCCCGCTTGTGCCCAACCGGGTGAGTTCGGCGAGCGAACGAACGAGGGGTCGGGACCTCCTGGGCCGTCTCGGGGAGCTCGTGGGAACCACCGCTGCTGCCGCTGAAATCACCGGTATAGTTCTGTCGTTGCTTCTTCGGCCAGCCAGTGTCGATACCTACTCGGAACTTCTCGGAGTCGTTCAGCACAAGATAGCAGTTCCAGTAGGTGAAGTCCTTATACAACCAGGGCTGGGGAAAGGCTTTCTCCGCTATCCTCCTGCAGTCTTCCTCCGTTTGGCCACTGCTCTGCATGCGGAGGGCGTTGGCGTACAAACCAGAAAATCGGGAGACGTCAGCCCTGATTCGGTCACACCCCTTTCGGCAATCCTCCTCGTTGTGTCGCCTCCCCTCCGGGCAAAATCTCTGGTAGGCTGCTGCTATCTTGCCCCACAAGTTGACGATCATTTGGTTGTTAAAAACGAGAGGATCGTCGCAAACACTCACCCACGCCTTGGACAGCGCGACGTTCTCCGCATCTGTCCACCTTCTCTGTACCGAGCCGTCGTCCTCACCCGACTGCGACGACTCCCCGACCTTCTTCCCCTTGCCCTACTTTTTTGGGGCGCCACGACCCTGCACTGCTCCCCCCGTTTGAACGGGAGTATCCGGAACTCCGAAAATATCAAACCCCAACTCCTCTAAGGAAAAAGCATCAAATTGCGTGAACTGCGCATCCGTTGAGGTCGATGTGTGCGAAGAAGCAGTAGAAAAATCAACACTGGGGCGATAGACGTCCCCCTCCCCCGACGTCCCCTGCGTCGCCGGTACCCCCTGTCGGGGGCTGCACCGCCGTCCCCCCTCCCCCCGCGGCATCATCTGCATCCCGGGCGCCCACCCCGGCATCATCTGCATACCGGGTTGCATCCCTGGTACCCCCTGCCACGCCGGCATACTCCCCCCAACTGCCATCCCGGGCATATTCCCCCCGGCTGCCATCCCGGGCATCATCCCCTGCCATGGGTACATGTTGTAGTACCCTGGCATCGGACCCCATCCACCTCCCACGGGTACCGGGGTCGTTGGTGTTCTCCATTTCTCGGTGTTGATCTTGTACAGAAATTAAGATAGAGAGAGTACTCGTTAAAACAAGTGGTGCGAATGAAAATGACGTGCAAATCGCGTATATATAGTGTTTCGAAAATAAAAAAATAAAATAAAAAATTCCGCTCGGCGGTGTGCTAGGCGATCCGGGCGCTGCAATAGCGCCGAGCGGATCGCCCAGCGCACCGCCTAGCGCCGCGAAACCGCCGAGCGCTCGGCGGTTTTTAATTCCGAAATTCGTTGGGCGGTTGCAATGGACCGCCTTGTGTCGGCGCTTGGTTAGGCGGTGCGCTAGGCGCCATTGCAGATGACCTTACATTTTGACATGATTTATAATTCACTTTAACTACAAATTTAAAGAATTAAAATATCGTAGGTCAAATTTTATATTTCCTTTGCCGCCTATTAAAAGTTCCAGTTTATCATTATAATGATACACAATTAAGAGTCTCATTCAAATTTACTTTAAATAGTGGTTAGACTCTATATTCCGCTAACTTGAATTTTCTATTAATTTTCTTTTATGTATTTTAAAATTCTTACCGAACTCGAGTAGGACCTAGACCTATTTCTAACTATTCTAAGTCGGCTAAGTCAGTGACTTCTGTTAAACTTTTTTTTATATCTCTTTCTCTAATCTCTAGTATCCTTTTCAATATTTCTAATTTTCCATATTTGTTCCCTTTTATTTATCACATCACACTATACATGCAACTTCATGCACTATTCTATTAACTACACGTGCACACACATTTTTCCTCATAGTTTCTCACAAATTTTTAAAATATAAAAATTATATAAAAACTCAAATAATAATAAAATAGCCATATATCAATAACGATACATGATTTAGGTTAGGGCTGTTACAATTCTTCCTAACTTTAATAATTTTGTTCGTAAAATTCGTTAACCGTTGAGCTCATATCATTATCTTTCCAATATTTACTTTTATAATACCATGTCTCAACCTATTTTATTATTCTTAGAGCATCCGCAATGGGGCGGACGATAGGCCACCCGATGCCTCGGGCGCGCCATCGTCTGCCCACTGTGGGCGACGCTCACGATGGCGCGAACGATGCAACGCGTTTTTATTTTTTTTTATTTTTTTATTTCGGAAAATTTATTTAAATACCCCCTACCCCACCTTCATTTGTAACCTTTCCATTCACTTTTCCACACTCAAATTACACTATAAAATGGATTCCGGTGAATACTCAAGTCTGAATAGTCCGATGTTTGGGGGTGGTGCACGTTGGCCGGGTACAGACCCTGACGAATATCGGCCATTCGACTCCAACACGCAGTACGATCCCGAATTCAGTACGGATTCGTACGGTGTGTGTGACATGGAGCCGTCTCCAACTCGCCCCGCCCCGCCGCCGCGCCCTCCGCCGCCGCCGGGTGTACAAGGTGCCACCTCCGGAAACGAATGAAGAGTACGCCCCGGGAGGACGAAATACCAACCGGATGAAACCCTCATCTTGGCGAGGTGTTGGGTGGATATTTCGAAGGACCTGGTATTCGCGAACAACCTAAAGCAGGTTGCGTACTAGAAGCGCATCGCCGAGCACTAAGAGTATATATAGTATAGCTAAAGGTCAGTACCGGATATCGAACACAGGGAAAACAGACATAAATTGTTTATCCTCTACTAAGCTTCTTTCACTATTTGGAAACCAAGAGAAATTTGAATTTTTTAAAATAAAAACAGATTGAAAGTGGAAATAAACAACTTTTGCAAATAACACAAAGATGAATATATGAGATAATGGAATTCTAGGGATGTGCGTTCACAGTTATGGTTATACAAATTCCTACTACAATACCCTAGCACAATTCATACTTCAGTAAGACGAGTCACCTAAGTTTTGCCCATGTGGCACAAGCATAGATTACTAACACTAGGGTTGTCAATCCTAGATCCGTAACTCCTAAAAGCTCCTAAGACCCTTGAAAAGTCCTCCCTCTCAATTAACAGTGCCGTTTTAAGAGAAACTAATTGTAGTTTCTACTAAGTAGACCTAACTCGCCAACCTCCTCTCACGATTATGTAGCATGTTATATTAAATCATCAAAGAATGTGCCACTCAAACGTGAAGCATTATCCAACAACTTAGGGAAGAAACGAAATAAAAACAAAACGAATATTAAATAGCCAAACGGAATTGTATAACCAAAGTAGTTACTATCACATCCCCATAATCTTATGAGTTTAGTTACACATGATAGAATAATCTAAAAACATAGTTTGTAGGGAAAACAAAGTGAACATAAGTGCTAAAGCAAATAAAACCCAAAGGTTGATTCTTGGTGGCCTTGATCTTCTCTTGATTCTTTCTTCAAACCCTTGCACCTTGATGAACAAGTAAGGGCACTCGCAACGCGGGTGTCCCCCGTTCCGTCCCGGAGGGACGAGACGGCGGCGCGACGCGTTGCGGCACCCCGTCTCGTTCCCAGCCCGTTCCGCGCACGTCCCGTGTCCCGTGCCTGCGTGACGAGTGACGGGCAGTCTCGCCACGCGCCGAGGCAACGTGGTGCGCCCAGGCGCCATGCGTGACGCCCACTCGCCGGCCCGCGAGTGGGCATCGTCACACTGACGCAATAAATCATTTTTTTTTAAATTCGAATTATAAAAATAAAAATAAAAAATGTAAACGGTAATATTACGGTTTATTAGCCATTTTCAATTTTTTTTTACTCTATAAATACTCCTAATTCATCCTCATTTCACACACAACTAACTACACATATTCTCTCCCCAAATTATCTCCATTTCCTCTCCAATTTTCCTCTAACATCTCATCACAAAATGTCCGGCGGTGGCGGCACCGGCGCGTGGGATCTCAACGCGTTCGGCGACTGGGGGAATATGTACAATACCTTGGGTGGTTTCGGTTCGTCGACGCCGGGCACCCAGGGTTCGGCGACCCCCGGGGGGTACCAACCACCCAATTTTGATGTGGATGCATACGCCCGTTCCTCAGCCCCGCGGTATTCGCAGGGATTATCCCAGATTCAGGAGGATTTTTTCGTTGAACCCACCGGGGGAGGAGGCTGAGGCCGAGGCGGGCGAGGAGTAGGAGAAGGAGGAAGAGGATGAGTATCTAGGCCGACATCCGTACAGCAGGGAAGAAACGTTGGCGGTGTACAACGCATGGATCCGTGTTTCATACGATCTCATCGTTGTGAATCAACAAACCCGAAAGTGTTTTTAGGAAAAGGTCTGCGAGGCCTACCACCAGATTAAGCCGAAGGGGTCCCGCAATGGCACATATAAGATAATCCGCGCTCACTTTGGCCGAGTCGACAGAGAGGTCAAAAGATTCTGCGGCATCTACACGAACGAATCGGCTCAGTACCAAAGCGGATCCACGGGCGCCAACATTCTGAGGTCGGTTTTGCGCGTCTACCACGACGACACCGCCAAACAATTCAAATTTGTTGATGTTTGGCAGGTCGTCAAGGACGAGGAAAGGTGGGCCTGCGGTGTCCGCTCCAGCTCGGGCTCAACCTCCAAGCGCACGAAGCACACGGCGAGTGGCCAATACTCGTCTGGTGACGCCGGTGAGGGCAGCGGCGCACAAGAGGGTGCCTCGCAGGAAGCCCACTCTCCGGCCCGCGATGCCTGGGGATCCTCCAGTGGACGCTGTCGGCCTCAAGGGACCAAGGCGGCGAAGGCGGTTAGAGCGAGGAAGAGCCGAGGCGAAGCAAGCCAGGCTGGCTCGGGGGAGGCTCGAACTCCCTTATGGCCATGTACATGACCGCCACAATGGCGGACACTTCCCGCTTTACGCCAGCCCAGTACCAAGCTTGGTGGAACAGAATTGTCTTTATGGCAGCACAACTTGGCCTTCCGCCTCCTACCTGCTTTAGTGCACCTACACCGCCTTCGGGGGATGATTCGCCGGCGGAGTAGTTTTTTATTTTCAATAAACTTGTATTTTAAATTATTCCACGTTTATTTTTTTAGGATTTTAATTGTGTGTTTTTTTAATTTTTTAACTTTTAAGTTGTATTTTTATTTTATTTTAAATGAAGTGTGTTTTTTATTAATTGAATTTGTTGGAAAAAAATTAAAAAAAAATGAAATTGAATGAATAGTAATTTAAGGGACGGTTAAGGGACGGAGCGTTGCAGGTTCCGTCCCTTAGTTAAGGGATGGAGTAAAAAAGTACAGTGGGGCCCGCAAATAGTGTTTTAAGGGACGGTTAAGGGACGGTATAGTGACAACATTGTGGATGGCCTAAGAACTCTCAAATATTATGCTCTGGAATTATATTGCAGAAACAAGATCCTTAATGAAGAGGTTTAAGGGGTATATATAGTGCTAAAATAGTCCCCTAGTAAATAAGGCAAAAAGTGGCTAAGTTTCGTAAATCTTGGGGAGAAAGTAGGTCAAATCTGTGCACCGCGTTTTCCCAGCGAGCAGCTGCACATTGGCCAACGGTCGCTGTGGGTTGATCCGTAGCCTCTGCCTCTCGAACAGGGCTCGGTACACTTCTTTCCAGTGGTCGCTAGCAATCGTGTCGTAGATTCTCGATCTCTTGAAGCGGTCGTTGCGCACACCCCAGCGGTCGCTGGGCGTGTTTATCGTTTCAGCACAACTTGGCTCAACGGTCGTTGGGCCCCAGCGGCCGTTGTATGGATTGCAGCGGACCGCTGGGCGTCTCGAATGCTCCAGATTTCCACTTCGGCTTTTAGTTTTTTTTTTTTGCTCAAATATGCACATTTCTCACAAAATACGTCAAAATACCAAAATAGATAAAACATACAAAATATGGACATGAATTGTAATTTTGACATTAAAAACGGACCAAATAAAGGCCTTAAAACAGTGCAAAATCCGAGCGTATCAGTTGATCCATGATTGAATACTTGGATCGATGAAAGAATATTAGGAATTTTGGATTTAATTTAAGTATTTCACAAAAATATTCTAGATCTAAGCATGTATTTATAGATCTATAGATTTATGTTCTTAATATGCTACAACATTTTAAATTGCTAAAAGCTTGAAGTTTAAATGTGCATATTTTGACAGGAATATAAGTGATTGTTACTATTGAGATATGAGAAATCAAATTGAATCGAAAAAGTGAAAAAAAAATGAAGCTAGAATTTTCAAAAACCCTAGCTTGGAATCTCCGGAGATCGAGGACGAGGGGGGAGCTCAGGGCAACGGTTGGTCATGGTCGTCGTCTAGAGACAGCTCCAGTCGAGTGTGATCACGACAGGTGACGGATCGAGGCGGCAGCGGCGCTGTCTGCGGCGCTTTGGGTCGGCTTCGGTATATCTGACAACGTGGACCTCCGGCGACTGATGCAGTGGCTGATCGTAGTCGAAAACGACTCCAAAACGTTGGAAGAGTATTCCACATAGCGGTAGGTGATATACTCGAATTTTGCACTATTTTAAGGTTATTATTTGGTCTGTTTTAAGTGTCAAAGTTGCATTACATGTCCATTATTTACATATTTTATCCATTTTGATATTTTGACGTGTTTTAAGTGTCAAAGTGTCAAGGCTATTCGCGCACGGTAGTCCTAGTTTAAACCAATTTTTCCGGCGATTCTGAAGTCTGATCAGGGCGTGTTGCATACCATTCTCTTCGTCTTCAAAAGAGCTTCACGATGATACCTTGAAAACCTCAATCGGAGTTTTGTGGAGAAAGTTATGGTCATTCTATCAAAGCCGCGCAAAGTTGTCAAGTGCAAAATTTAGGCAGAAATTCAAGGAAAGAAAGAAGACATTACCTTGTGAAGCCAAATCTTTTCCTTAACCTATGACACGAAAATTCCATATTTGCTATTACTTGGAGCAATCTTTTTACTAAGTTTAAACCCTTTTCAAGTCTGTATATACCCCATAACCTAATTCATAATATTCACCATTCATAGTCACCAAAATTGGGGAGCCCACAAAGCTCCTCCTCCACTCTTCAACCCTAATTCCTCTCTCCATTATTCCATCCACCATTCTTGGAGATTGGAGCAAGGCAAGAGAAGACTAAAAATTGCACAACAATTCATCATTAGGTTTTGTTTGCTTTTTCTTTATGTTTTGTAATTTAATTTGTAGTTTTTGCTATTTGTCTATAAGTAGACAAACTATAAGAATTATTTGGATGTGTTAGTAACTTTTATCAGTTTATATAATTACAATTTTTGGTATCCGTTTTGTTCATTGCATGCTTCTATTCTAAGTGATGGATAATTGCTTCACGTTTGAGCGAGACATGATTTTATCCTTCAAAGTAATAGTAAAACATATATAGGGAGTAAAACATAAATATAATTAACTTACACATTTTGTTTCAATAGTAAGCTCCATTGATAAATATGACGGATTAAGAAACTGCATAATGTTATTTCATTTAGTAAAGTGGACTCAATTCTATAAATCGGAGGCAAATAGAGTGATTATGAGTAAACCAATGAAATCTGAATCTAAATCTCCAAATGCCGTCGCCCAAAATCAAATCGAACATACCAACATTTGAATCAACATTGAAGGTTTAAAAATCAAAATTGACAGCAGAAATCACCAAAATAAGCATTGCATCTAAGGAAAAAACATAAGAAGTTCAACGCATCTGACATTAAACCAGATTGACATTCAAGTTGAGAGACAAAAGCAGAACAAAAATATCTCCCCGCAAAACACTCAGAACCTGAGTTTGGTGAAGAACCAACGGTTTTTCCCTGTCTTGAAGCGCTCCTCGAAGCGCGATTTGGTCTCCTTTGCGGCCGTAACTTTCTTATCCTTGGACTGCAGGCAATCGGCTGTGACGACATCCTTCAGATCCACGTCGAGCGTGTAACGCGTCGGCATGATGTGGTTGTAATTGACGAGCTTGATGAAGCATTTGACACGAGATTTCTTCGCCTGCTTCTTCGCGGAGTCCTTGCGGATGACCTTGCGAGGGTACTTGGAGAGGCCTGCCACCAGGCAGTGGCCGTAGGGGCGATCGCGGGTTCCGTCGTCGAATGAGCGGACGATCACCGCCTTGCGGCCGGCGTAGCGGCCTTGGAGAATCACGACGGCCTTGTTTGGCTTTAGAAACTTCACCATTTCCGCCGCTCTAGAATGGGGAAAACGCGGATCTACATGAACCCTAGCAACTGATTTATACTGATATTTGGGCTTGGACTCATTCTGGCTATATTTGGGCTTATTTAATATTTATGACTGGGCTTCGATTGTTCACTAATTTTTTTTATTTTAAAGGGAAATATGTCATTCTTAAATTAAGATTATTTCTGTTTTATAAATCCAAATCTCACTTCACTACCCTCGCCTACAATCTTTTTCGTTCTTAAAGGTATAGGCCCATTATAAGCGAGTCACTTTTTTAAGTCATGAGATTTAAGGAATTGATATTTAAAGAGTTAAAATGGAAAGAGTAAAGTATGAGAAAGAGAAAAGTAGAGGAATGAAAAGAATAAAGTAAGTGGAAAAATAAAATAAGAGAGATGATTTAATGCTGGAAATGACTCACTTATGGTGGGACATCCCAAAAAGAAAGTGACTCGGTTATAATGGAATGGAGGGAGTATCTACTAGCATAAGTGGAATGGAGGGAGTATCTACTAGCATAATTTGTTGGACTCTGTGATAAAAGTAAATCATGTATAACGTGTAGTAAATCATGAAGGGTATGTTGTGATAAAAGTAAAAGGTTTGCTTGTGGTAAAAAAATTTTTAATCATTCCTCCCATTTGTAAATCATAAGCTAAGGTCCAATATTAGCTCATAAAAATGAGTATGTCTTGTCTTATAGGGAGTAGTATATACTATAAACTTAAATGACGGACATTCAAATTGTGTTTGTTTGGTAGCCTACATAACATCTAGATATATGAGTTATATGAATATTGGCTGCTTGGTAAATAAAATAAGGTCACGTTAGGCCATCAAAGCCCATCTTGGTCTGCTGAGGCCCGGAGCGAATTAGTGTAAAATGGTGGATTATTTAATAGCCCAAAAGAGTAAGATAGCATATCCTTATCTTAAAGCCCTTAAAGTCCATCTTAATTAATTATCTTGTACTTTAACATGTATCAGCAAGATTGAAAGCATAGAGATGTAGCATATCATTAATAGACACCTAAGATAGTATATGTGTAGCTTAGGAGGACATGTTTATATTTCCGTAAGAATATCTAATGAATATGTAAGAGTATTTGAATACAAAAGGCCCAAATGACAGATCCATATCACAGAATCTATTAGCCAAATAAAAGTAAAAGTTTCATTGCACTTAACAGGAAAGTAATCATTGCAATCATGAAATTAGTCGAATTTTGGTCAGTCATATAACCTTTGAAATTGGAATATTAAAAGTCATAAATTTTAATTTTTCTCATTTATCTCATTCTTGAACAAATTGACGTCTTTTTTAATGTTAAAAACGACAATGTTTCAATAGAATAAGATATAAAGCAAACTAAAAGGATAAATATGTTATGAAACAGGTGGTTATTAGCATTATTAAAAGACGATACTTTATACATGGATATGAAAGCTGAGAAAATTTCAAACTATATAATTTAATATTATAATTTTAAAATTGTGAAATTTAGCAGTATTCAATTAAACTTCTTCATTTAAATGTGGCTATTGACCGTCAGCAAATTGCATTTTAGTGAAGAAGCAATGAAAAATTAAATGGCTATGGGAAAATGTGAGATTTGTACACAACTCCGACCAGAAATGACTCAGTAGACCAATTGAAGACCGATTCTAGAAGGAAGAAATTGTCAAGGAATTCAGTGAGAAGGAAGTACGAAACTAGTACACAAAAATTCTATATATATAACCATAGAAAATAATGATTAACAAAATGCAAATTCGCCAAAGCCAGTAGAAAAAATAGGATCCCAATGCAAGAAGACTCGAACACAAGTGAAATACCAAGCCACATGCATCTTCACAATCCAAAAATCAATGCAATCATAACTGAACCATGAATGTGTGATTTGTAATCCCATAACATTATGTCAGTCTAATTCTTTAGGTTTACAATATATAGCTCTGGTGTTCTTATTGGCGAAGCATGATTTAGACGATGGGGAGCCCTTGAAATCGATGCGATGCGATGCAATCATAGTTATGGGGTATTTTTTTTATGTCGACGTTGCCTCAAGTAGTTGCAGCATTAGCGGAAGAATAAATGTCAACCTCAAAAGAGGTGACTGTTGCATACTCATAGCTGCTATTAATAATGGTCTTCCTTACGAATAAGTATCGCAATATCAAATAAATTACTTATATACTTTATATATTATGTTCTTTTCATATCTATAACTTTTATTAATGATTCAAAATCTTGCAATATTGTTTTGATTAATGATGATGGTTTTGTTAGTTTTCTGATTTTGTAATTACAGACACAACTCTATCGTGTTCCTTAAGTGAATGATGTTTTTTTCTTAATCTTAAATTTTCGTGACCTCTCAAAAATATTTAACACAATCAAATAAATGCGTCTCTAATTTTAGATTCTTATAATATAGGTTGTTATATATAGTCTTTTTACTTTCAAACTTTACTTGTAACAAACCATTTATGATTTATCATTAAAGTTATCAATCTGTTTGGTGTTGGTTTGTTGGACACAATTTTGCCTAATTCGTTTGTTGTGTATGTGTTCTTACATGACCTTTTATTTAAATTTTGAAGAGATTTTTATGTTACATTATAAATAGAGGAAGTCATCGGTGATTTTTTTAATTAAAAACCCCCAATATGGGCAGGTGATTTAGACAGACCCCCCAATCCGAGAATAAAATCAAAATATATCGTTCCAAAACATGACTCAAGCCTAAAAGTGGCTTGGATCTGAAGAGAGAACAAAAAACAATAAATTCGAAGCCCCACATTGGGGAACCCCCATACTATCAAAACTAAACTAAAACTAGGATGGACAAGTGGAATAACTAAAAACAAAGTATCATATACTAAACTAATAACAAGATCAATTCACATCACTACGTCCGAAACGAAAGTTAAGATATCCAAGCTCGTCCATCCTAACAAGCGCCTTCAGATACGAATGCACAGAGACTAAATCATAGAAGGACAAGGAAGGGGTCTAGGCCCCCCTCGGTGCAAGAAAGACGGCAGCAAAATTTCTCTCTCTGTAGATGTGCGAGGATTTTAACCTGCTGCTGAGAAATCAAGCTGCGAATCTGAGCCATATAATGTCTTAGATCAGCATAACTAAATTGTCTAGATGACAGTGAAGAAACAAGAGCCGTTGAATCCAGCTCTATCTAAATGTGAGTAGAGTACTCCATAGCCATCGATAAGCCTTGAAGAAGAGCCATAAGCTCCGCCTCGAAGCTCAACGATGCAACTAGAAGAGAATAGAAGGCTCTCAGAAGACCTCCATCAGCGCCACGAACCACTTCCTTTTTTGTTTTGTTCATGATGAATCCCTTCACATTAATTTGAAATTTATGTCTCGGGAGAAAGGAGCAAATAGTTGGTACTGATATTTCCCCATGGAAATTTTGGATTGATTGTGCATGTGAATTGGACTAATGATAAAATGGTAATGCTCAAAATCAAAGATCTCGAGTTTAAATTCACCGTAAAAATGATTTTTAAATTTAAATTTAATTCGTCTATAAATAAATTCATATTAGTTTTGCCTACAATATAATGACATCTAAAATGAAGAATCACCGTGACCACGAGATGCCATTTTTGACATTATGAAATATAACAAGGTTGAAGTACTCCAACTACTGGAGCAGGACACGACCAAACAAAATTGATGTCCATGTGAACAAATTATTAGTTTCTTGCTGTAAATTTAGATAAATTGATACCAACAATATTGAATTTCACATGAATAAAATTAAATATATACCCAAGCAATTAATTTAAGCCACATGACAAATTAAGACAATATAATTTGGAAAACATAATTGAGAATTATTTATTTTAGAACATGTACTTAAGCCGCTTTTTGGCAGTGGTTTCTAATAATCACTTTATTTCAAACTTCATTATTTTACATGAAAACATCGTGATGATAGATGTCGACCGTTGAGCAATACGCATATGTATGACACCTATATAATTAAGAGCCATTCACTTTTTCAGATTTCCAGTCTATATATATATGTTTGAGGGGGATAGGGATTTTGATATTTCATTGCATGACAAGTGATCGTGAGCCTATTATAATAATGAGTTTTGATGAAAAAGTTTGTGTTCTTTTATTAATGACGATCTTGGTTTTAGAAATACCTTCAAAAATCAAAATATATGGATTAATCCATTACTCAACGCATAATGGCTTCAATCCGTGAATAGGAGTTCCGGTTCACTTTTACCAAAAATAGTAATAGGGTTCCACTTTCCACTAACTCATTCCACTCACATTTCATTTAAAACTAATATATACAAGTGGGGATCCTTATTCCATTAACTTTTTTCCAATCACTTTTCTTAACATTTCTTAAAACTCGTACCGCCAAGAAATGAGACTGCTAATGGTGGACGGATGGAGTATAAAAATATATATATGAATTTGATCAAAATTACATTTTATTATATACAGTAATAAATTTGATATATTTATATAATATATATTTAATTATATATGCTATAGTAAAACAGTCCGACCAGTGGTTGGACCGATCCGACCAGTTAAACCATGAACCAGTAGCTTCGCCAGTTCGCTTGCCGGTCTGGTTTTTAAAACATTGCTGCCTAGTATAGCATGATTATGCAAAATTGACGATAGAATTCTCCTAGAATAGCCAACAAATATCCTTTCATAGCCAACCCATTTCTCTGCATTCCATCGATCATATCCATAGCCATCATCCAGAGTTACATCTTAAGAACAAGGTGGTTCCTCAAATGGGGAAGGATGATACACATATGCTCTTCCAAAGACATTCTTTGTTAACCTGATTTTAGAGTCAATTATTTAGTTTCATAGTTAGGTAGTGTTTGGTTTAATAGATAAAATAGTAGCAAGATATAATCGAGGATTAAGTTGTAAGAATATTTTAGTAGGACATGATTGACTATGACTAATTATCACATGACTATTCATCTAGGATTAAGTCATGAGATTCAATCTCATGAACCAAATATAATACAAAATTAATCACGTGATATAATCTTGCAAACCGAACACCCCTTAGTAGATTAGTCAATCGGTTATTTAGTTTCATAGATAGTGGATCAATGGATTAGCCAGTTGGTAGTGTTAGTATTTTCTTTAAATAGTTGTAAGTCCTTTGTGGCATTTCATCAAGCAATTAATAAAATATTTCCATTTCTTTAATTTGCCAAAGTTTTGTCCCTCAAATTTTCATATGTATAATTCTTTTTTAGAATCAACTAAAAGGATTCAAGTTCGTAACAACTTCTCTGTGGACAGCCACCAAACCGCCTAGGATGGAGAGCAAATAAGAGAATCAAAATGAGAGATTATCAAACAAATAAAGAGCGTGTACGATGTATGACTCTTTACCTTCATTTTTGCTATACACCAGTATATCGTAGAAATGATGATAGGTCGATTAATATCCATTAAGTTGGTGTTCAGTTTTCTAAATATGAGTAGTACTTAGTATCTAGATATAATTTAGGATTAAGTTGGTGAGATTATTTTGTAGAAGAGTGTTAAGAGCACGATTCTCTTAACGAAGAAAAACCTGCGATTTCACTCGCAACACCCCAATCCGGCGCCCCGATCGTTGGGGTCGGCGGCTCAATACGTGGCTGGCGCGGAGAACTTCCTCCGTCGGCAGTCTTCAAGGTTTGATAAGGAGTATTGCACAAGTAATGTGGGCAAATTATATCTTCATTATTTTCCAATCCATAGAAAGATAACAATCTACCCTATTTATAATAATCTAAACCCTAACTTACGGAATAAGAAACAAATATAAGGAAAGAAGATATGCAAATCCCTAATATATCTAAACTAAATAATAATAATAATAGGCTCGTAACAACTCCCCCACGGTTAAAATCCACCTTGTCCTCAAGGTGGAGACTACGAAGCAACGAAGAGTCGAACGCAGAAGCTGTGGCGAGTTATCTCCTCCTGGATCAAACGGACACGATTGTTGTTTCAATCTCCAATAACCTACTATTGTGTATTCGATGTAAACCTCCTCAACGAACTTCCTCATGATCGTAACATGAAAGGGCTTGTTATCAAGTTCCCCCATCCTCTTCACACCCATACGAGAGTATATTGACATGTCTTTCAACCCATTAATCGTACCTTCACGAGCATCATGTAGCTCATCTTTATACCGATTATGGAGATTCTCTGGTATTGAAGGACACCAGGGGGACCATGTATCTGCATTCACTCCCTTCACATATGTCTTTGCGAGACAACCATCGAAATTTAATGCTGCAGCTTTACTTGAATCATGATGACCCTCATCCTCAACAATTTTATCCACCTCTATAGCTCGTACTTCCTCATCTACTACTTTCTTCTCGTTGAGCCGCAAGTCAACTTGATTTAACACTCGTGAATCACCTTCAACTCCCAAGGGCATCTCTTCACAAGAAACAAGCTGCGTCGTCGGGCGGATAATTGGTAGATGCGAGGAGGGAGATGGGACAGCAACATATGCAATCGGTGGTATTGCTGAGCGTTGGAGACTTGTCGGACTGAGCAGCGGCTGCAGCACAACCGTGGGCTGCTCGTGGCAGGATCGGCTTTGGGTTGTGGCTGCCGGGGAATTGCTAAACCGATTGAGGGACTCCATATGTGCAGCAACAGGTTCGTGTTGCTGCCTATAGACGTCTTGACACCGCTGTGCGGGCCAACAACTTGGGGGTGAGCATTGCGGTGGCGGCCAGTCGAGAGGCTGTTCGTAGTAGGTGCGAAAACGAGTAGGGTGTTGGGACCCCCGATCGAGCTCCTGTGGGTAGCGATCCGTCGGCCTTTCCCAACTAGAGCGCGGTATAGCGGCCCCCTCGGTTGTGTAAATCGCGGGCATCACCACGCCGGCGTTGGATACCCCTACCACTGTCCCGCCAGCCGTGGTTGAAGGGCCAGGGGGCATCCTCCTCGGCCGTCCACCCGTCGCGCTGGGAACGATGCCCGTCAAAGTCTGCCTCATCCGAAAAATAGGGTGGATCCGGGTAAGGGATACGCGGCGTCCCCAGCTTATCAATGCGCCTATCCATCGAATCCAACAGGAACTCCAATCTATCGAATCGAGCCATGATCTTCTCAAACCCTAGCGACAAGGGGTCGCCCGTCCACGCTGTATCGATGTAGGTGCGTGACATTATGTAGGAAGAGCTATGACGAGAATACAGTGGCGCTGATAATGGGAAAAAATTGGATGCCGATGTCCTTCCACTTTGTAGATTACAAAAAAAGGCTAGCTATGGTGATGGGATCGAATAATGGATTGAATAATGTGGATTTTGGTTTGGTAGGTGGAGTTGGTGGTGATGCGGAGGAAGAGTACGGGATGAAAGCACCAGTTGTTAAGAGCGCAATTCTCTTAACGAAGAAATCCTGCGATTACACTCGCAACACACCAATCCGGCGCCCACGGCTTCGGCGTTCGACTCTTCGTTGCTTCGTAGTCTCCACCTTGAGGACAAGGTGGATTTTAACCGTGGGGGAGTTGTTACGAGCCTATTATTATTATTATTTAGTTTAGATATATTAGGGATTTGCATATCTTCTTTTCTTATATTTGTTTCTTATTCCGTAAGTTAGGGTTTAGATTATTATAAATAGGGTAGATTGTTATCTTTCTATTCATGGGAAAATAATGAAGAAATAATTTGCCCACATTACTTGTGCAATACTCCTTATCAAACCTTGAAGACTGCCGACGGAGGAAGTTCTCCGCGCCAGCCACGAATTGAGCCGCCGACCCCAACGTTCGGGGCGCCGGATTGGTGTGTTGCGAGTGTAATCGCAGGATTTCTTCGTTAAGAGAATTGCGCTCTTAACAAAGAGGTTGATTATGACTAATTATCACATGACTTCCTTCTAAGATTAAGTCATGAGATCATGAACCAAACATAATATAAATTTAATTATGAGATATAAGAACATCTCTAACAATATTAAATCCAAATTAATATCACCAATAAAATCCCATCCGCACCCGAAATCCTAATTAGTACCATAGCTTCAAAAAAGGATTAATAGTAGTCGAAAACCATTATAATTCGAAATATATTTGATTGACTCTTTTCCAATATAGTATATTATTATTGAATATATTTGATTACCATACATAATCACAAATGCCCTTTATAAATATTGTACACGTGATTGACCTCAATTTGTAGACTTATTACCATTAATGCCCATTACATAAATCCCAAAGTTCTATCTCTTGCTTTAAATAAAGCTGATTTTGTGTTAATATAGTCAATATCACGATTACTAAGTGGAAAATAAAAATATACACTCTATATCCAATAATAAACTTCCCATTTACTCATTTACGTCAGTCCACTTATAAACTTTTTTATTTTTATTTTCATCATCCCAATTAATTGGCACTATTATCTTTTACTTCCTGCGTCCCACTTTAAAAAGTCCCGATTATCTATTTTAGTCCGTCCCATTTTAGGAGTTCTGATTACCCATTTTAGTCCGTCCCACTTTAGGAGTCCAAATTAAAATCTTCCATAAGTGGTAATAGACTTCACATTCCGCTAACCTCATTTCACTCATATTTTATTGTATAAAACTATTATATAAATATTAGACCCACATTTCAATATCCACCATCATTTTTTTTTAATTTCTAAAAACACGTGACGAACTTAATTGGGACTCCTAAAGTGGCACGAATGGAGTACTATTTTTGGTAATACACTCATATTCCACTAACTCATTCCACTCACATTTTATTCTAAAATCAATGTATAAAAATATGACTCACGTTCAACTAATTTTTTCCCTTCACTTTTTTTCACTATAATTCTTAGAACTTGTGTCAAGTCAAACGGTGTCGATTAATGAGGGACGGGGGAGTACTATTTTTGGTAATAGACTCTATATTCCACTAACTTTCCACTAACTTTATAACACTTACGTTTTGTTATAAAATTAATATAATCCATCCATCCGTGAAATGTTATCCACTTTTGTCATTTCAGTCCGTCTGCGAAATATTGTCCACTCTGCTTTTTCCATTTTTGGTAAATTAACTCACTTTTTACTAACTCATTACACTCATATTCTATTATAAAACTAATATATATAAATATAGGATTTATGGAAAGTGATCAATTACTAACTAATTAGCAATCACAAGTGAAGACCGAATTTTAGCCATTAGATTACAAGACGTAGTGGTTGAAATAATGTCACGTATATTATATTTTAAATTAAAAAATTTATTAAATAAATTAAAGGGTATTAATGTCAATTCCCTCTCATTAAAACCATCTCAAAACTTTAAATTTACGTAACTCTCTCAATTTAAATTATTTTTTTGCAAAAAATATATCAAATTAAAGATAATTTTATAAGGATTCCAACGAGATCTCAATTGCATAAGTTCCAACGTTGTTCGGGTGATGAAATTGGATAAATTATATTTCAATTTTCGTAAGTGTTGATAAGTAGATTTTATTAATATAGTGTGTGCAAAATCTCAATATAGTGTAGGTAAAATATCAATAAACCCGTGTTGATATTTTCTTGTATTTGAATTGATATTGTTATGTAATATTGTTGATATTTGTAATACACTATATTGATATAAAAAACACCCACGAAAATTATTATATGATAACATAATGACGATATTACCATTTTGTTGATATTTTGTCTACTATTTATTGAAATCTGTGATCTTATCCACTCATTTCAAAATTCAAAGGTGTAGATTTAGTCTTAGTTTTGGATTATGGTGTTATAAGAGCATCTCCAATGCATGGATGTCCCACTCGGACATCCACTAGGACTTCCCAAAAACACCTCCTGTCACGTCACTAGGACTTCTCATCCCACTGCCACGTCACTAAGACTTCCCCTGCACAATCCGCCCTTCCTATCGTCCCCCTTTCCACTAGGACTTCCCGCAATAAAAAAAAATCACAAATTCACAAATAAAGCAATTTACGTTTACGGAAATAAAATTTCAACACGAATACGAACGGGAAAAATTAACAACTTCATTATAAAAAAAATAATTAATACCGGACGTCCGACCCACGCCACAATGGCGGACGTCCGCCCGCCCGTCGCCCGGACGTCCGAGGACATCCGACGTCCTTACGGGACGTCCGTATCCGAGTTGCTTCGTTACAATGGCGGACGTCCCGGTCGCCCGTCGCAGATGTCCGACCGGACGTCCGCCATTGGAGATGCTCTAAGCCTTAGAAGAGAATCCTAGGATTTATATTCTATTAATTTTTTCCACTCAATTTTCTTCATATTTCATAAACTAACACCGAATCAAATGTGAACAATATTTCACAAATAAGAATGAGAAGAGTATAAAAGTAAGAATCCACATTTCATTAATCTTTTCGGCCTAACTTTTTACTATATTTCTTTGGGGTCAAAACTCTCCTAGTATTTGTGAACGGAGTATAAAACCGTTATAGCCCCCACCATCCATGAAACACGCATTGCTGTCATAAAACCTGTCATCAATTCATTTACTCTCTCTCTTCATTCTCATCACCGCAGCTATGGCGTCTTCTTCCGACGACGAGGGGGAGGAGTACCTCTTCAAGATCGTCATAATCGGCGATTCCGCGGTGGGCAAATCCAATCTACTCTCTCGCTACGCGAGAAACGAGTTCAACATGCATTCAAAGGCCACGATTGGGGTTGAGTTCCAGACGCAGACCCTCGAAATCGACGGCAAGGAAGTCAAGGCCCAGATTTGGGACACAGCCGGCCAGGAGAGATTCCGCGCCGTCACCTCCGCCTACTACCGCGGCTCCTTCGGCGCGCTTGTCGTCTACGACATCACAAGGAGATCCACCTTCGACAGTATTTCCCGATGGCTCCATGAACTCAAGAGTACTTCTCTTTTCCTTATTCCTTCATTTTGTGCTTTGAATCGGAATCTGACGAGATCAGTTCATTTGTTCATATGATGGAAGAATCGATTTGTGTGAATCAGTTATAAGTTAATTCACAAATTCCGAGATCGGACTCAATGTCCCACATAGACTAGTCTCATCTCTTGGGCTGAGTTCTTCTGTTTGATAATATCGTTGCTTTCATTGAGAGCCCAAACGACTCGGAGTGGTGGCTGGGCAAAGAGCTGTGTCGATTGTTACGTTCTCAATACCCCACATCTATTGTAACAGCAACTAGTGTGGGGTTTATTGACGAAGTTGATTTTTTCTTCTGTTTGATTTCTAACATTGGGAAACAAGCATTCCTCAAAGAAACAGAGGACAAAAATTTTGAACAGATCTGCTTTTTTTCCCATGTCTAAAAATGTGGAGAGTATACCAACATGATGATATGATCAACCCTATAGAAAGCTTTAGTTAAGGATATACTCCAACAGAAAAGCTGCTTTTGTTTTAGTAGAAAGAAAATTTCTTTCTGGTTAAAAGAGAGTCAATTTCTTTGAGCTCAACTTATATGTTCTAGTCATGATCTTGATTCCTTTCCTTAGTTTCTTAACTAATTTGAAATCAAGATTGTCTGGTTTGTTAGTTGGCCCCTTATTCTGTAATTCTTGGATAGTAGAACAAGAGAATGTGGCTTGCCTTCCTCTTCTGTAGGCAGTTTATATCTGTATATATACTTATATTGCTATTTTAAAAATAGTATGTTTGTGCTCTTGTGACAATCGAATTCAATGTGTGTGTAAAGCCTAAAATTGGTCTCGTACATTTGTCAATATGTCAATAACAATTTTTTTGTCCTACACATTAAGTGTATTAGCTTTTGGTCATAGACAATATGTTGTGTACCAGATTTAACACTTTCGTAAAAAATCAACGATCAACCGCATTTAGGACCAAAAGCTAACACACTTAATGTGTAGGACCTTATGTGTTAATGTATAGGACCAATTTTGGATTTTTAAAACGCGATTGACCATTATGTTTTTTTACATAACCGTTAGATATGTCCAAAACATTATGTTTCGGACCAGAAACTAACACACTTAATGTGTAGGATAAAAAAGTTTTTTGAGCAAATGTACGAGATTAACTTTGGACTTTTGTCCGAAATTCCAAAGATTCATGTCAACCCCTCTCCTATAATTATGGAGAGGTGACATGGAGTGTCTAGATTCTTCTGTCCAACCAAGTCAGTTGATCATTGGTTAAATTTTTCATGTAAAATTCCACATAAATCAGTCAAATTTAGTCTTCACTTTTACCAGAGTAGTCTAGCTCCTTCCCGGTAAATGATGGATTTGAATTCCTTAAATCTGAACTTGTAGTCCAAATTTCCAGATTCAATCTACAAATTGTAGAAATTTGTTCTATTAGAAGGTGAGAATTGCTGTGTCTGAAAGCAGAGGAATATTTATTTATTTATTTATTCTGTTGCTTATTTGTATCTACTCTAGAGTGCATATTTCAAGATCCCTAATGTGAGATCTGATGCTCTTCATCCAGCTCATTCCGACACAGCAGTTGCGAAGATGCTGGTGGGGAACAAACTAGACTTGGACAGCATCAGGGACGTGAGCGTGGAGGAAGGTAAAAGCCTAGCCGAATCAGAAGGATTGTTCTTCATGGAAACCTCAGCACTGGACTCGACAAACGTTAAGAAGGCTTTCGATTTAGTGATACGCGAGATTTATAACAATGTCAGCAGGAAGGTGTTGCATTCAGACTCATACAAAGCAGAATTATCAGCCAACAACAGAGTGTCCCTCGTCCGCGACAGCTCTGATGAACCAAAGCCAAAAGGAGGATCATATACTTGTTGTTAGAGGTGATTCAATCAAAATACTTGACATTCTTGAATTTGCTTGATTTTACTCATCCCTATACTTGTTTGCTTCGCAAGTGTAAATTATACTCTATTTTTATTCTGTTAAAGAAATCACGCAACAGATTTTTTTTAATCATATTTAAAAACGCTGGAAAATCATAGTAACTCAGTTTAGTTTCTTCATTGTCTTGATTTGAAGCACCAACTTTGTATTCAGAATGTCCCAAGTGAAGTTTGTGCATCCACCAAAGTAAGTTCTTTTAAGATTCAATAATATAACTGTTATGTAACTAACGATAAGAATCTTTGACTTCTTCGTCTTTTCTTTCAACGCCAACAACAAAATAAATTCAATAACAACATTTTCGTGCACAATTCGAAAATTGAAGATTATGAGTCTAGTTAAAGTAGCAAATTAGTACTTGATAGCTAACGAATCAATCATTTTTTTTCAATTAACAAACTTGTCCAATCAGGTTAACCTAACCGATGAAGTAATTTTTTCTCTAATTTTTTAGGATTAATTACTTAAAACTCTATGAACTTTTGTCCAATTTAAAATTTAAAACACGATTCAATATATTTTTATAATTATAATATTATTTTTTATTTATAAAAAGATAGACAATCATTTTTAGGAGTACTATTTTTTAGGATTAATTGGGCTTGTTCATCATATCTTATTATGAACATAAATAAACTATATGAAGATAATTGTGCATTCTTTATAATGACTATGTAATACGTTGTGTTATGATATTATAAGTACGAAAATAATTACCCGATGTAAATCAAAATATTCATAAAATTAGAAGAGTTGAGTATGAATTTAAATTCCTAATCCTACGATTAAGAAAAAGATTATGATGGTATTATAAAATATCCAAAAAAATTATGCTAAGATTTGGTCAAATGCACCTACACAAAATTGAAACTTTTATGGTGCCAACCCTTCTGCATCACATTTGTTCACCGGTCCATTCTTAGCAAATTGGCCAACCGCAATTTAACTCGCCACGAAATTGATGGGTTATAATCACAAACGACAAGCTTGTTGACTCGCTGTGCTGGGACACGCCGATGATTAGACAGACTTAGGTTGCTCTCTCCTCTTCACCCCCTAAATTCAAGATTAGGCACCCTTACGCTGCTTTCTCTTCTTCTCCCCCAAATTCAAGATCATTGGGCCGTACAAACATAACCGGATCCTCCCTTCTAGCAGTGGTTGATGGAAGTAGCTTTTGTATAGGTTCCAAAACTCCTCTCTGGGAAAATGCATGCAGATGAAGTAGATGCAAATTAGCAACCCTAAAACAATCTTGATACAGCATAAATTTATGACGAAGAACAGTTCTAGAATGATCATACACTCAAGAACATCCCTAGCAGCTTGTGGACAATGAACCCTTCAGGATACATATTTTTAAAAGGTTCGGGATGTAATTGTGTGGAAAATTCGTGTACTGTGAAAAGATTTTGATGACAACAGTATCCCAGGGCAACAAGTAGATAGTTCATTTTGTATTATATCTCAGAATCAATTGAAAAGGAAAAAAGTCAGACCTGACTTGTGGAAGAGTGAACAAGGAATATCCCTTGACATCTGTGTTCATGTCAAGCACAATTACGGCTAAACGTGACAGCCCCAGTGCTTCCATATCAATTAACTTTTTAATTCTGAGAGAAATGTTTAAGATCATTAGAATGCAGCAAACAATTACCAAAACAAAATCTAATACAAGCCTGTCTAAAATTGTAACTCGGACATATTTACAAAAGGGTAGTCATCGTTAATAGGAAAATCTGAAGACAAATGTAACTGAATTAGATTAAAAATACTGGGAAAAGGGAGCAGATATGGAAACAAGAAATATATCAGAAGAAATACAAACAAGAATAAATCATGTGTACCTGCTTGGTGTGCCACTTGCAATATTGACACGATTCTTTAGTGCAGATACCTGATGAAGCATTAAAGTATATGTCAAACTAGAGATAAGCTAAGGATGTCAGACCTTGGGAGGAGAAGGAATATGAAACTTCGGTGAGAGAAGATTAGTTGCCAGTGCTAATTAGCTTTAAATCAACATAAGTTTAAGGGTTGACAAAAATTGAAATATAGCTACATCTTGTATCTATCATCCAAACAATTCTGAATTTGAACTTACTGGCCACAGCTAACCTAAACCGAGAAAGGAATACTGAAATAGATATTCATCTTCTTAGAACCCTACTTAAATTGCTTTTTGTACAGAATATATATGAGGAACAAATCTGAATGTATTACACATGTGAATAAAGTCAATTTTCAAGAAAGAATAATTCTAAACCAAGATTGCATAAAACACAAACTGAGAACCTGTTCTTCAATCTTCATGTGCTTAGAGAACAGCTTTGCAGCATGGCAGTCTCCTGTCAAAGATCGGAATTCCCTGGATGAGCAAAGTCACTAATTAATGAGTACGACCATGCTTTTGGATTCACAAAAGCAAATCTCAAAGACCAAAGCAACAACCTGAGAAGCTCCAGTGATCTCAGTGCAGACGAACTTATAACAAGAAGTGCAGGACTCCCTGGCTCAACTTTCCCTTCTTGAAGATGTTTTTCACAGAGCACTTCTTTCCATGATGATCCGAAAGCAACTTTTAAATCCCCAACTAAGTTTCCAGGTGCGTCCTGGCCTTGCTCAACAATGCATGTTTCTGTTAATTAAATGACAAAGCAAAGGATACTTAGAACGAGAATCAATTAGACCTCATCCATATGTTATATGTTCACAATCATCCACAACATGTATGTTTCTTACTGAAGATCAATAATTATATATAACCTTGATTAGAGAGCAACGTACTAAAGTAGAGACTTAAGAGTACTAAATGGTACATATACAAGCCTTCTAAGTAGCACGGAATTCTACAAAATTACATCCACCATAATAGTTATAGAGCTCATCTGCAAATTGCAACTATCACTTGCTCCTATATATGTGCATTTTGGAATTCAGAATGGACTGGTCCATGACCTAAATCGATGTTAACCAGTTCTGCATCAATTCAACTAATTTGCACCATAATAGGCCATGTTATATTGCTCTGGCAGGGTTGCAATCTCGGTCCGGGTTGGGTTTCAAAAGATTGCCTCACACATTCTTATACCTCATAGAGATTATTGCCCTTGCACATGAAAACTAAGAAGTACAGTACTTGAAAGAGCTATACATTTCCATATCTTTAATTCGTGAAAGGCAGCTCATATTCACATTCAAAATAACAGGAATCAACAGAGGAATACCGCAATTAACGAATACAGAAATTGTACATATAATAACTTAAAACGAATGATTAAGAAATTTAAAAAAAAAACGAACATTAATTGAAATATTAGGGAGAAAAGGGCGACCTTTGAGGGAATCGAGTTCAAGGGAAGAAAGCTGGCCGTTGGCTGATTGATAGTGGTGGATTAGAAAAGTGAGCTGCTGAGAGATGGTTGGCCGTTCAACGATAACTCTTTCAACCTTTACAAAGGGGGTTTCAGATTCAGAACCATTCTTCTTTTGATTTCTTTTAGAGTTACCTTTACTCGACTTTTTCTTCTTATCCTTAGTTTTGTTTTTGGCAATGGATTTCTTCGGCTGCAACTGCGGCCGACGCTTTTGGTGCTTTTTGGCGGCGCCGGTGGTGCCACTGCCCATTGTTTGCTGCAATGGTAGGGTTTTCGTCTTTCAATTCAGCCTAAGCGTTTGTTTTATATTTATACGGAAAATAAGACTTGTTTTTTTTTGTTGCAACTCCCTCCATTCTCTCGGCAAAACTTTTCAGCACAGAGTTAAAAAAATAATATTTTATTTCGAATTTATTTATAATTTTAAATATTTAAATACTAATAAAATAATAATCCAACATCTGAATATATAATAAAAATACTTAAAAATTTAAATAAATACACAAAATTACAAACCAACAATGTAATAATATTCATATATGGGTAAGAGTTATGCCAAGTGTAGTAGGTCGAACTAGTTTATGTTGACAATTCTTTTATGAAAAATGGACTTCTAAAATTTACATTTTTTAAAAGGAGTTTTAAAATTGAATTCTATTTTCCTTTTTTCGCTAATAAATAATCAATTGAATTTTCAATACTAATTAATCTTATTGTGACTTTTTTATTTAATACGGAACTGTTAATAAATTATTCACATTCAGATTAAAATTGTATATTAAATGAATTGTTACATAAATTTGTTACTCCCTCCGTCCCATTCAAGATGGCCAGATTCTTGAGTGATACGGAATTTTATGAAATGTTATTAAGTGGAATAAAGTAGAGAGGAAAAGATAGTTGAATATTTTAATGAGGAGAGAGGAAAGAGGAGGTTATTTCTAAAATTGGAAAGTAACCATCTTGATTGAGACAAATAAAAAAGGAAAGGTGGCAATCTTGAATGAGACGGAGGAGTATAAAGTTAAATTTCTATCATATGAAATGATATTTTATTTGTATAGTTCTTTTGAAAATTAAAAACAAACTTATGATGTTCTACTCATAGTTGTTAGTTCATAAAAAAATGGATTAGAAAAATAATTGTTGATTCAAAGCATCACAGTTTAAATTTTCGAGTGAACTTCAAAAATGGTTCCTGGACTATGAGTTTATCTCGCTTATAGTTCATGGACTTTAAAAATATCCCCAGTAGTCCCTGGACTAATGGTTTATCTAGAAATTCGTCTTTTTGCACTGTTTTCAGACGAAAATCCCCTTTTGAGGGTTTGAGCAATTTGGACATTTCAAATTTCTTACTGTTCACTAAGTCAGCACATCATTGATTTTGATTTTGTGTAGGTTTTGTCATGATTGTTTTTTCTCTCTCGCTTGCCTCTCTTTTAAATATGACTATATTCTCTCTCCTATCTCATTTCCCTTCTTCTTCTTCTTCTTCCTCTTGTGTCAACCATTCCCTCCGAAAAAACTCGACGCGATTCTTCTTCTTGTTGTTCCTGCTTCCCTCTGCAACGTCGAGCTTGTCTTCATGTCTTCGCTGCCCGTTAAAAATTCGGCTGATGAAGGAGGAGGGAATGGTTGTAGGTGGCTCCGGTTTGAGTACGGAAATTGTATGTGCCAGCAAAGAGCGATACTCAAAATCGTTGTCGACGCAAGAAAGCCATCAAATGGAATGTTGTACCTTTGCGAGAAAAAAGGCAAGGTTGGAGGCTGCAATTATTTTCGGTGGTGTCATCCCAAGTGTGTGGATTTTGAAGGCTGCAATTACTTGGTTAGGAACAGTGGGCGTGAAGACGAAGTTGGAGGAGAAGACAATTTGATTCTGAAGTATATCCAAAGCGGTGTGAAGGTGGAAGTAAAGTGAAAGATTGTATTTTTGTGTTATTTGCTGGGTTTTCATTGAAAGATTGTATTTTTGTGTTATTTGCTTGGTTTTCATTGTTAGTTTCGTTTGTAGCCATTCTGGTGAGTTTGATGAAGTAGGTTTTGACAAGTAGATTACAGTGTGTGGGGGGAAAAATTAGGTGAATAAACATTTTGCGAAGAAGATTTGTAATTTGAAGTGCGTGATCCTGGGGAAAATTTTGAAGTGTTTAAATCGATGTAATTTGATTTTGTTTGATTTATGTGTTCTAAGTATGATTTTTTTGAAGTTTCAAGTTTTAGTTTTTGTGATTTGAATAATTTAATTTGTCGATGAAATTAACCATGGCAGAAATGGGTATTCTTCAATGGGTATGAAATGGGTATACGAGGGTACCTAGTAAGGAGTACTGTATCTAGTTGGAAATCTTACTGAGTTGCTGAAATATATCAGATGTTGTATACTATACGGATAAAACAACACAAAAATATCAAAATTGGCTATCAGAGGCGGTTCCAAAAATAATATCAAATGTATATACCATACAGCTAAATCAACAAAAAATAATATCAAAACTGGCCATCAGATGTAGTACATAAACTAATATCAAATGTCGTATAATAATGTATTGTACGCATAAAATAATATCAAATAAGATACCTGATAGTAATAACTGATACTTCAAAAACTAATATAATTTCGGGTTTTAAAGAAATATCAGATTTAGTCCCTGGGTATTGGGCATTTTATTGACATTTCAAAAATTTAACTTTTTCAATCTGTCAGCCTCACCCGGATTTGCATGTACTCTCATATATACACATATGGGGTGTTGACACGTAGAGAGAGAGAGAGAGGAAAATTTGAGTGACTTTCGAGAAACCCTTCCATCTTCCCACCATTTTCAACCGTTCATCTTCCTTCCCTCGAACCAACCCTCCATTTTCCCTCTCATTTTCCTCTCACCTGCTAGTAACATATGCATTTTCTCACTCTCACTTCTTCTCTGTCGTGACTGGTGACCAAGCAAATCGTCGGTGCCCACTCTCCAAAAGTTGTATCTCCGGCCACAATCTCGAAGGGGACGAATCAGCGACCATGATGCTACCGAAAAAAAGGAGCTGAAAGAAGAAGAACGATGATGGTGCTGGGTCAAGTCGAAATACGTCAAACAATGATGGTGCTGGGTCGAGTCGAAATACGAAGAATAATGGTGGTGCTGGCCCTAGTTGTCCTCGGGTGATAATAGACCTTGAGCAAGAGACATGGCAACTCCATGGTGGACATATCTCCATCTTCTACCCGGAGCTTGAATATGGTACGCATTTTATCCTTTAAAAGTGTTCTGCTATGTACTTGAAACAATGAAGAATTTGTAATTATGTAATGTTGAGGTTAGGGTTCTGTGAACATTGATCGATTTTATGCATCCGAAAATGGTAGACATTTTTGAATTAATGGATTTTGTTATTTTGCGTGACTTTGAACAGAGAATAGGCCCGATTGTTTTACAATTGCCCTTCACCACCATGGTGTGTTCCGCGCTGGAGATTACATTACGGGATTGTTAAACTACATCGACTACGTGAGCATATTGCAGTTTGACCTGTTCGAATTGGCAAGTATGATGGTCAGAGTTGGGTATCCAAGGCACGCTATATGTGAGTCTTATTATTGTTATCCCCATTTCAATGATGGATGCGTGGGTACTCAAATTGGGCATCCTCCTGATCCGCTCATCAAAGAAGACAATGTCTCTCGATTTAGGAAGGTTGCTAGTAGCTCGAAATCGAGGCTCGTTCACGTTTACCTGGCTGAGATGACACCTGCAAACGCTCGGGCACGACAACAGGAGGACCAAATTGAGTTGTTTAAAAAAAATTTGCAGTCGAAATCGTCTAGTAGTGTTGTGATTGAAGAAATAGAGGAGCCCCCTTTGGTTGTACGAAAACTGACTAGGAAGAAGGCAAAGGCTATTCCACAAACACATTTGTTAGGGTGGTATGAACATTCCATCAAGTTTGACGACTACCTCGTTGATAGCCTGGTGAAAGCACGTGAGGAATGGAATGCGAAAGAAAGGGAAAATGAAAGCGTTATAAAAAATCTGATGGATGAATTTGTTGTGGTTTAGGTATCCTATTTGGTGTTATATTTGTTTGTGTTATAACTATAATAACTACCATATCTAAATGTTGACATTACCTTATAAGATGATGTTGGTGATGTTAATGCTGGTGATGCAACGGAGGAAGATGATGTTGATGTTGTACAACATGTATTAAAGGTGTTATTTCTCCATATAAGTTAACTGCATACTTATTGATATGCATGTTGTAGGTTGACAAAGCCCATGGGGTAGGAAGATTACAAGGACACATAGACCATGCAGTTGGACAAGCTGATGTAGCACAAGCGCAAGTTGATGAGGTACTGTGATTACTGACTCTGTATGTATTTTGATATTAGTTTTCATGCATATTGATTTTGATATTATGTACTCTTGGTTTTTAGGAGGAGATTGATGTGGTTAACAAATGCATTTTTGTTGACTTTGCAGCCAACGAAAGCAGTTGAACAAGCTGTTGAAATTCAAACTTCATCTTATGTAAATGTGTCTCATGTTGATGAGGTACTGTCATTGATATTGAGATTTAATTTTAGGATTGAATTAATGTTATGGTTGCATACTTACTAATTTGGCTATTATGTTGTGAAGGTATGCGTGTTGTGTAGGTTGATAAAGTGGTTGGAGTGGGAGTATTACAAGATGAAGTTTGAGATGATGTTCAATCTGTTCATAGTGCATCTGATGAAGCCCAATGTAATGTTGATGAGGTAATGTTACTGCCTCTGTCATTGATAATGAGATTTATTTTTGAATTGACTACATTATGATATGATGTTATGGTTGCATAGTTACTAATGCAGACTGTTGTTCATATTAGTTTTCATGCATAGCATATTGATTTTGATATTATGTTGTGTTGGTATGCATATTGAAGGTTGAGAAAGTGTTTGGAGTGGGAGGACTACAAGATCAGGTTGGACCTTCGGTTTGAGATGAGGCTCAGGTTGGAGATGCGATTGAAAAAACATCTGATGAAGCTCAAACTCATGCTCATGGGGTACTATCATTGATATTGAAGAATTAAATTTTCTTTTTCTTTTGAAATTGAATTGTATTTTGTTTTGTTTGTGAATCACTGACTTTGTATTTATTTTGATATTAGTTTTTATGCATATTGATTTTGACTTTGTAGCCAACTAAAGCAGTTAAACAAACCGATGAAGTTCAAACTGCATCTGATGTAGATGTGTCTCATGTTGATGAGGTATCGTCATTGATAGATATTTAGATTTAATTTTTGGATTGAATTGAATACATTATGATTGTTATGGTTGCATAGTTACTAATTTGGCTATTATGTTGTGTTGGTATGCATGTTGTAGGTGGAGAAAGTACTTGGAGTGGGAGACTACAAGATCAATTTGGACCATTGATTGGAGATGAACTTCAAAATGCATCTCAGGATGCCCAACCTAATGTTGATGAGGTACTGTTACTGTACTGTGATTGATTTTGAGTCATAATGTCGATGAGGTAATGTTATTGTCCTGTGATTGATTTTGAGTTTTGTGTTTGAAATTGAATATTGTTTTGTTTCACAATGATTTTATATTAATTTTGATATTAATTTTCATGCATAGCATATTGATTTTGATATTATGTTGTGTTGGTTTTGAGGAGGGGATTGATGTGGTTAACAAATGCGTTTTGGTTGAGTTTACAGCCAACTGAAGTTGTTGAACAAGCAGATGAACCAGAATCAGTTGCATATGTTGGTAATGCACAGACAGAGGGTGATGTGTACATGACAATTATGGATGGTTTGGAAGATTACGTGCCATTTAAATCACACTCAAAAGGGCAGTTTGTGCCAGACTTTGTTGAAGCAGCTGTTGTGTTTGAGGAGTATCTTGTGCGGCTGACTGAGGCTGAGGAGGGGAACAATGGAGGAGGAACAAGATTTCCACTTGTGGTTGAGGAGGTGAACACAGAGAAAAACCAGGGAGGAAAAAACACAAATGGTGCTGAGGATGTGATCAATGGAGGAACAATAATTGCACCTGAGGAGGATGTGAACATAAACTTGCAAGACGGCCAGGTCGAGGACGAAAATGACGACGTAGACATAGGCGACTGCCATCTGCACAACGAGGGTTTTGATATGCATAGTGATGGTGACTTCCAAGACTTCGATTCATTCATTTCTCTGGCAAGCATGTGTCGGGATAAGCAAATGTTTGTGTCTTATTTCGAAGAAATGACCAGGCAACGCGAAGCTGAGAGAGCCGCAGCCGCAGCCATATCTTCCGCTGCAGCCGCATCTAAATCTACCTCGAACATAAACAAACGCCGCAAATTCTCTCCTGTGGTAGATACTCACAATCATGAAGCCCAACAGATGGCTGAGGATGCTGACATGCTAGATGACATAGCCAATACCGAGTTGAGAGATGTTGATTCAGACGAAGAAGCACCCATGCGTAGTCCTGTTGTGAAACAACCTTTTATACTCACTGATCAGTTGCCACACTTTAGTGCTGGACATATCTTCGGCAGTCGAGACTTCTTTAGACAAGTCCTCCAACAGTATGACGTGATGTCGAAGAGGCCCGTTCATATCAAAGTGAATGATGATACAAGAATGAGAGCTGTGTGGCGTGGGGATGATGGTGAGTGCACTTGGTTTGTGTACATGCATAAGGAAAAAATGGGGACTACGTGGTGCAAACATTGAATAGAGAGCATATTCACACAAGTTCAAAGGTTCAAGAAAATAAATGGATCACGGCCAAGTGGTTGGGGAAACAGTTCACTGAGAATATAAAAGCAAATCCACAAATTCCATTTGTTGCAATCAAACAATGTGTAGATGAGCAGTTTGGTTCCAGACTTAGTCGGATGAAGGCATATGGGGCTAAGGGACACGCACTCGAAGGCATATTTGGGAGCATCGACAAGAAATTAAAGAAGCTCTTCTACTACAAGAATGAGCTGCTTCAAACGCATCCCGACTCGACTGTTCAGATGCATTATGAGAATCATAGACGTACACCAAGCTCAAGTCCGAGGTACCTCAGAATTTATATTTTCCTAGGGCCACTAAAGATCGGATGGACACGGTTCTGTCGACCTATCATCTTCTTTGACGCATGTTTTTTGCGGGGAACATATAAGGGACAAATATTGACTGCCATCGGGATCGATCACAACAATGGCTGGTGGACTATAGCTTGGGCTGTTTGTGAAACTGAAAGCTATGTGAAGTGAAAATGGTTTCTAGATTATCTGGATGAGGACTTGCAGCTATCAGAAAACGACCCTCGATATGTATTCATGTTTGATCAGCGGTAAGTATTGCAATTGGAAATTTTTTCATATCATATTATAACTTGTTAGGTAACAACTTTCGTTTATATATGGACAGGGTTTGTTGAAATTAATTGTTGAAAAGTATCCGCAGAGTGAGCACATGTTCTGTGTACAACATATGTACAACAACTTTAAGAAGCGGTTCTCAGATAAAGAGTTGAAGAAAAGGATGTGGCAAATATCTGATAGCACGACAGTGGAGGTTTTCGAGCAGAGATTGGATGAACTTCGGGTGTACAACCAAGCTACCTATGAGCTTTGGTGGGTGCGGCACCAAACACCAAAAGGCAACATGGGCGCCCAAGGAAACTGCGGAGAGAACAGCCTCAAGTAACACATCTATTTTTCAGATTATATGTATCATATGTGGTGTTCGTCATTCAATAAGAATGCAAGTTTGATTTGCTGCTAGGTACGTCCTCACGAGAATGGAGTTGAATCGCTACATCGAACTGCAGTGCTCTCATGCGGTCGATGTGGACAAATTGGGCACAATAGGCAAACTTGTCAAAATGACCCTTCAGTACCCAACAACCAACATAGTCAAGCAAGTGGTGATGGGAGTCAAGATCCTGACGCGCACAAGGACCGACTGCCTCACCCTCCTACGGAGACAGCTGCTGGGCCGAGCTGTGCTGCTTCGTCATCAACCCATGTTCGAAAAGCTCAGAGATGTGCTCGTCGGAAGGCGGCTGATTGAATTGAATTGTCCTCCAATATGAAACTGTGTTTTTAGTGAATGGCATTACAAATCTCTAAACTTAACTTAATCGTTTTTTGTTGTAAATCATATACAGTCTGTGTCCCTACCGTTTAATACTTGGGTTGCTACTCCTTTTTTGTTTGTTTTTGCCCATGGACTAGTAAAGGGATGTGCAGACTGATAATGATTTTGGTATGCATTTATGTAGGATTGTAGACATAAGTTAGGAGTACCCCGTATGTACATAAACCTTCTACTTGATGTGCTATTATTTTGTGGTATCCACTACCTCTCACATCTCAGATGACTATTAGTACGAAGTATGATATTATTTTGTGTTGTACTTTTTGCCATCTACTACATCTGATATTACTATTAGTACACAATTTGTTATTATTTTCTGTATTGTACTAGTTTGTGCAATAGATTTGATATTAGTTTCGTATGACATGTGATATTAAGTATCAGTAACCAATTTGATATTATTTTCATATAATGCATCTGAAATTATTTATGTATCAGATCAGGCGTTAAGATGCATTGAATTCATCTATCTTCCAACTTCCAACTTCCAACTTCCAACTAACTCATTTAATCATACTCCATCAACCAATATAAAAACCTGCACAACCAAATACATACGCCTCAACACAACACAATGGAGACTACAACAAATCCAAATCCAATCGTTGGCGGAAAATTGTCAGACGAAAAGTTGAGAAGTATCTTTGCAAGATTAAAGCGACACCAAAATGCAAGCGAAGCGAAGCCGACACCATCGAAAATTGAGTTTCGTTTCTCAGCACTGGTCTCAGAAACTGCCGCCAATGTCATAGTTGTCTCAAGCTCAGCTATGACAGCGACATCGAACAATCAACACCTATTCGAATGGGCAATGGAATGGGAACAATGGGTGGAAGATGTCGAACAAGATCCATTCGAGTAGATGTCCAGCAACATCAATTTAAGTAGGATTTCCAACATGATCCATCTCAGTAGCCACTATATTATTACTAGGTACTATTAGTTTTATTTCTAGATTTCGTGTATTACCACACATCGGACCCGTCGAATGAAAATTTAAATGCCCATTTTCATACTTCTACTTCCGACAACGTTAATTTCATAGTGCATCAAATAAAATTTCAAATCAATTTTTCATTCACTACAACATCAGAAACTTCAAACTTCGTAAAATTTGATTGTTATAGACCTTAGAAAACGCATAATCAAATTAAATTGACGCCAATCAAAATTTTCCCCAATAATCATGTACTGCAATCTAATTATCAAAACTACTTGCTCAAATTCACGATAATGGATACAAATGAAACAAACAACGGAAACCCAGCAAATCAAAGAAATCAACTTTGTCCTCTCATCCAACCAACCCCACCTTCGCACCGATTCTGCCCAACCAAGTCAAAAACCGCACACTTCGGATAACACCACCATAAATAAACCTTGCAACATTTCATTTGATTTCTTGTTTCTTGTTACCGGCGACTGTTGCGGAGGAAACCAGAGGAAGAAGAAAGGAAGAGAGATGGAGGAAAGAAGGTGGAGAGAAGGTGTAAAGAGAGAGAAATATACAGTCACACATCAATTACACCACCTGCACAGCTGACACCACTGAAAAGTCAAAAATTTGAAATGTCCAAATTGGCCAAACCCTCAAAAGGGTATTTTCGTCTGAAAACAGTGCAAAAGGACCAATTTCGAGATAAACCCTTAGTCCATGGACTACTGGAGATATTTTTAAAGTCCAGGGACTATGGGCGAGATAAACCCATAGTCCATGGACCATTTTTGAAGTTCACTCATATTTTAAATACTTCAAATAAAAAGATCATAGATTTAACACTATTTAAATTATAAAATAAAACAATGTTTCAAATTATTTTATTTCAATTCAATATTAATTCCATTAAGTTAGATTTATTAGTATATAAAATTATAAAATAAAATAAAATTGAACTGTAATTCGGTTCTCGGTTTGAACCGGAACCGATTTTATATAAAAAGTTGGAACCGGAACCGGAATCAGTGTTCCAGTTCCCGGTTCCTCAATTAACCGGTCGGTTCTGATTCCGGTTAACCGAGAACCGGGAAACCGTTTAAGCACCCCTATGAGGTGGAACTCATTCTTCACTAACAATACTTTAATTGCTTTTTGTCTCTAACTCTCTCATACTTTACCAATTTTGCATTAAAAATCATGCCAAACCCAAGGTGCATATTCTTTTGGGACGGAGGGAGTAGTATTTTGTGCCACTTTATTAAAAGAGATAGGAAAAAATGGGTAAGAAAGAAAAGAAAAAGGAAGAAAGGAGAAAAAAAATTAAGAGAGATAAATTAAATATTGGACCTTCAACGATATTTTCAAATTTTAAGGACCAAAATTGATATATTGGAAAATTTCGCAAACTAAAAAATGTTTCCTCTTATAAATACTAGTGTAACACCTATGCGATGCACATATCTTATATATATATATATATATATATATTCATATTTATGCAATTTAAAATTTATTTATTTGATATGAATAATAATCTAATTAAATACTATAAAAGTATTGGTATAAATATATAATAATAATAATAATAATAATAATAATAATTATTATTATTATTATTATATTTTAGTCATTTGAAATTTACTAATATCCTCGATAACAACAAATATATTAAAAAAACATCCTAAACAAAATGAATAAGAAGTTGAAAATTGTTGTAGCTTCTTAGTGTCTATAACCACATATGTAATATTTAAATATTTATTATTTACAACACTATTATATTTAATTAATTATTTTTAAAAATAATACATACAAATCTGAAAATTGCACTGTTTTTATGTAGTTTTAAGTCATATGTAGAACTAGTCTAGAGCATTTGTCCTAGCAGCAAGGAGCTTAGACATTATTGTATGAGGTTTCGAGTTCGAGCCCTTTGTAATTTCCTGTAATTTCCTCCTTCATATAGAAGTAATTTTTTTTGTTTAGAACTTTTCTCCTCCATCCTTCTCTATCGCGCACTAAATTAATTTGCAAATATGATGCGTTTCTTATTTACTAATATATCTCAAAATAACAACAAATTTTTCCAAGAAATAACATAATGTCATTGTAACTTATGTAAAATTAATTTGTAAAAATGATGCGTTTCTTATTTACTAAAGGATAAAGGATCAACATATATGAAAATAACACCCAATAAAATTGTTATATTGAATTCATTTGCTATGAATATAATTTTAAATGTAATAAATATTAACTATTGATTTAATAATATTAAAAAACATATACATAAAGCATCACCAATATTCTAAAATTCCACAAAACAATATACAAAAACTATATTAATACAACATGAATCTGTCTTACGATATTTTCCATTTGCTCAAGATATGAATCTATAACAATTTGAGGAAATCGGGTTTCTAGGCCATTTGGTCGTTAAAATAACGAAAATGTACCCATTCTGTTATGTATTCCATTTATGGGAAAAACGCCAATGAAACTGGCGTGTCTTTAAGTAAAACCGCCAATTGTAATGGCGTGTATATCCGTAAAACGCCTACCGTGTTGGCGTTTTACAATGGCTGCGTATTTTGCTCGTATTTACAACCAATACACTTACACTAAAACACGCCAACACAGTTGGCGTGTTTAATAGTATAGACGCCTATCTAATTGGCGGGTTTAAGGTATAAAACGCCAAGGTCATTGGCGTTTTTAACATAAACACGCCAACCTGGTCAGCGTGTTTCTGTTGAACATAGTTCCCAGCTCTCCCCCAAAATAACCCTAGTCACATTCCCTCCCCAAAACGCGAAAAACCTTCCCAAAGCCGAAAAACGCAAAAACACTTGCCTTGCTCGGGTCGACCCGGTGGTGGATTCAAGCGTGTAGATTTCGATTTGGCTCATTCTTCCAAACATTAGTCCTCCCAATCGGTTAGTATATCTAATTTTTTACTCATTCTTCCAAACATTAGTCTACCAATATTTGATGGATTATTATGATAGTATATATTGTAGTGTAATTTATATAATTATTTGATGGATTTTTATAGTATTATAAATTGTATTGTAATTAATAGAAGTATTTTGACCAATTGTTATGGTATTATATGTTGTAGCATATCTAATTTTTTACCAATATTTGATAGGTTGTTATGATAGTATATATTGTAGTGTACTGAAAAGAAATATTTTTGACCAATATTTGTGTTTTACATTAATGCAGATAGTATGACGTGGTGTGTGAATTTATATTGGGGTGGAAAGATAATTCCCGGACCAGTTATTTCATATGATCCTCCTTTTGCAAAAGGATTGATTATGTTGGATGAAAGTATTTCCTACGATAAGCTTGTGGAAATAATTTGTGAAAGGATGGGGATAAACATATTTGAAAACAAACTTCAAATAGTATGGAAACGTCATATATTCTATAGATCTTCAATCACATTTATAGGTATTTTACTAGAAGAAGTATACATGCCACTAATGTTTAGTGAGAGTATGGGTACAAGAGGTCAAATTGAATTGTATGTTGAGTATTCGACAATTACTCAACAACATAGTCATCATCTCATGAGTAATGATGTTGGTACGTCTACGAGAGGCCGAGAACCATGTTTCGCTGCAACACAAGATTTTGATGTTGGTATGTCTACGAGAGGCCAAGAACCATGTTTCGATACAACACAAGATTTTGATGTTGGAGACGTGTATTTAGGGGACAGTGACAACTATGATGTGGTTGAGGCCATAATTGGTCCTGATAAAGCCGACTTTCTTGATCCACAATCACCTTATGATTCTGAAGATGTCGACCCGGATAGTACAAACTCAGATGAGCTTCGTCAGAAGATGACCAATTTGTTGCTGCAAGACCATCCATTCTGGTTGGAGAAACAGTGGTTGGAGAAACATCAATTGGAGGAAGAGCAGTACGAGAAAGAGTAGTTCCACAGTTTCCACAGCCTGGTATGAACTATTTTCGCACCTTACCAGGTCCATATGATAGTTTTGATCCAAAAAACTTTGAGTCTGCTGATCCCAATGTGCATTATTGTAGTGAAAAAGATCCGAGCAATGTCAGTTTGCATACTAAATTTAAAACCAAATTGGAATTGAAGTCAGCTGTGACTTTTTGGCATTTGGAAAAAATTCGACAATATACAGTTGCTGAAAGTAAAGGAAAGAGATGGCATGCAGTTTGTAAGTGGCCACAAGGAAATCAGAAAGATAAGTCCTTACCGCCATGTTTGTGGGAATGCCGAGCAACATTGAGGAAGCATGATGAACACTGGCAAATTAGAGTGTTTAGCACTGCTCATACTTGCATGGGGATCGTAATTATAATGGGCATGCTAATCTTTCGTCGGGTATGATAGCGTTGAGTGTTCGCCATCAGATAGAAAACGATCCTTGCTACAAGGTAAAAGCAATTGTGGCGGATATTGAAAATAGATTTCATGTGAAAGTTAGTTACAAGAAAGCATGGTATGCTCGGAGGACAGCTATTGAGCTTGTGTATGGTTCGTGGGAGTGGAATTTCAAAGTTTTACCAGCTTATTTGAATGAGTTGCAAAGACGAAATCCTGGCACAATTGTCGAATGGTTGCATGATGACAGATTAAGCAACAGTATGAACAAAGTTTTCAAGTACGTATTTTGAGCTTTTGGTCCAGCTGTGGAGGCTTTTCAACTATGCAAACCAGTTTTAACCGTTGATGGAACTCATCTACGTGGACGATGTCGAGGTAAAATTCTTAATGCCGTTGGATTTGATGCTAATAAGAAATGTTTGCCTATTGCATATGCCATTGTTGATGAGGAAACCATACAAAGTTGGAATTGGTTTATGGAACGTATTAGACTTCACGTAGCCAAGCATGAACTATGTGTAATATCAGATAGGCATGTGGGAATCATAGATGCAATGAATTCTCCCATATGGAAAGAAGAACCCAATGTGGGTCATCACAGATTTTGCTTGGTACATGTTAGAAAGAATATTTTGCAGAATCACAAAGGCATCATGGTCAAAAAACTTGTTTGGAAAATTGGTATTGCTACCAAGAAGCGCAAGTTTAAGATCAGACGTCGTTTACTTCGAAACGTCAACAACGAGGCTGTGCAGTACCTTGATGCCGTGGAGTTAGAAAAATGGAATTTGGTGTATGACAAACACAAAAGATGGGGTGAGATGACCACTAATATGGTGGAATCTTACAACAATGTGTTGAGAGGCGCAAGACAACTCCCAATTAAAGCTTGCATTGATCTGATATTTTGGAGGACAATAGAATGGTTCAATGATCGGTCAATTGCATCAACACAGTGTGCCACACCACTTACCCCGTGGGCCCATGAAAAGGTGTGCAAAAATGATGTAAAAGGTCAATTACATAATGTGAGAGTCCCAAACACAATTGCAGGGCTTTATGTGGTTCGAACAAAGCGTCGAATTGGTGGAAAGGGTGGTAATAAGTGGAAGGTAAAGTACTTGGAGTCGAACTGCAAATGCCAAAAGTGGCAGATGTGGAGACTTCCATGTTCACATGCAGCAGCAGTCGCGCGGTTTAGAAACGACAACATGTTGTCGCTTGTAGACCCCGTATACCACACAAGTGTTTGGGTACACCAATATTCTACCGTGTTCAATGCACTCAGACACCAAGATTATTGGGACGTGCCTGAATGGACTTTGAAGTGTTCACGTACTCAGCTAATGCCTCGAAGTTGCGGTCGATACCGGACAACTAGGATTCCTAATCAGATGGATGCTCGTGAAGCTAACCAGCCACGAGCCCAACGCTGTTGTAAACATTGCCGTCAACCAGGTCATGACAGACGTAACTGCCCGACTTCTTGAAACTTTGGACTTATGCACTGTGTAATATTTGGACATCTTTATTGAGTAATATTTGGACATCTTTATTGAGTAATATTTGGACTTATATATTGCGTACTGTTTGGATGTATTTTATTGTGATTGTAGATTGAGTGATTAAAATTGCCCCAATCCTTAAAGTTTGGACTTATGCACCTATTAGCGAAAATTTCCCAAATCCACTCCAAGTGTAACACACCAGTTCAATTGGCATTTTTTCAATAAAACGCCAACCTAGTTGGCGTTTTTATAGAGAAACGCCAACCTTGTTGGCGTGTCATTACAGAACGTTGCTAAATATTGCGAAAAAATTAGCAAAAATACTTCCAAGTGTAAAACGCCGATTGGTATGCCGTTTTTTAAGAACCGCCAACCTAGTTGGCGTTTTTATAAAGAAACGCCAACCTTGTTAGCGTGTTTAGTAGAAACGCCAACATTGTTGGCGTGTCATTACAGAACGTTGCCAAATGTTGCGAAAAAATTAGCAAAAATACTTCCAAGTGTAAAACGCCGATTGGTATGGCGTTTTTGTAAAGAAACGCCAACCCTGTTGGCGTGTTTGGTAGAAACGCCAACATTGTTGGCGTGTCATTACAGAACGTTGCCAAATGTTGCGAAAAAAATTAGCAAAAATACTTCCAAGTGTAAAACGCCGATTGGAATGGCGTTTTTTAAGAACGACTCTGTACAGATTTTCTCACTTCACTTATCTCACCGTTTCTACCTAGCCTAAGAGCCTGCTTAATATTATTACAATGCTCAACTCAAAATTCAAACAAAAGTTTAAGCATAAAAATGTTCTATTCAATAAACATGTAAAAATTGTTGTAGAAATGTTACAATGAACTCAATAAACAAACAAAACTATAAATAAAAATAGTTCGTGAAACGTTCACTCGTCTCGCCTTTTCTGCATAAACAAGCTACGGATTCCCTTCCCGATTTTGGTGGTAGGGATTCTAGACGGAGGAGTATCTTGAACTACAACATTCTCTAAATCAATACCAAAAAAGTCGTCTCTCACAGAAGACCGAGGTGGAGATTGTTGATCGCTAAGACCGATATCTTCTCCTATACCACCCGTGTGGCTGACAGAGTGACGACCCCGCATGGCAGATCTTGGTGGAGGTGGAGCCACAAAATCGTCATCAGAATCATCAACCAACTGAGTATCCATCCTTGAAGATGACGACTCTGCACCGACTTTCTTCTTTCCACGCCGCTTCGCTTTTTGCCGTACGGGCATGTCAATGTCCAGCTCAGAGCGCTGGGAAGGACGGTAGTCCATCGTCTCAGCTTCCCCACATATCTGGAGGCCATCTTCAACCATGCTAGAAATGGTGAATAAATCCGGTCATCCCGTCATGTCTTGCTCCCTAAAAAAGTGCCGTATTTTGTGAAACGTCTCCACCTATAATTTTCAGTATTAATTATATTTCATCATATGAATATAAATAAAGAATAGTTGTTGAAATCTACCGCATAGTTATGAGAGGCCGCCGTTTCATGGAAGCCCTCAGGAGCATGCACACCAGGTTTTGTTAGGTACACGACGGTTATCCGGCGAAACCAATCCATGTACTCATCAGTAGCAATAGGCTCGAATGAGTACTCCAAATCAACATACACCGTCTCGTGCCTATTATCCCAATCTTGTATATGATTGGCGTGCCACTGAACCCAGTTCCGACCTGCTTTGCCACGTCGATCCTGTTTCGTAAAATCAGATCCGTGGAACCGGTCGCCAAGCGGGATATACGGTTGGACAATCCCAAATTGTCACAACACTCGCTGTGGCAAGTGTGGCTCAACCATATTCCAGCAGATAAGTGTTGTGATCGACGTCCATATAGGACGACCGGCAACACAAACATCCGACAGATTTTGTGTGACATACGGCCTCCAAATAAACTAAATATGAAACATATTTAGTCAAAACAAGTTCAATCAAAACAGCAAACTAGCAACAATTTAGGTTACGTAAATTACCTGATTGGCATGCATTCTGGAGAACTGATCTCTGAAAGTTTCAATGCAATGCCCGAGTGCTTTTACATAAGAGGCCCGACCAGTCCATCTACAAAAATTAAATTATGAGCGAACAACACGAAAATCTATAAAAATTATGCTTAAAAAAAGTAATTAGTGGACAACTTACGCAACTGCACATGGTAAGTAGTCTATGGCGCGGGGTTGACCATCTGCGGTCTAATAATTGGGATTCTCTCCCAAGCCCACAGCTGTAACAATGTAAGAGCTCCCCCCGACATCGGTCCTCTTACCAAGTGCAGCTCCACATAGATTGTGGTACAAGCAGGCAAGAGTCGCACCATCCCAGCTATAGCTACTACATTGTTCTATATCCATGAAAAACTGAAGGTAGAAGAAGGGAATTTTATTACCGGTGGCGTTCGGGATTAGTAGACCACCCAATAACAACATACAATACACACGAGCACGTTGATTGTATATGTATTGGTCGTGGTCATCACTTAACTCAATCCGCAGTTGATTTGATAAGCTTGTCTGCTTCCAGTTCATTTCTTTTAGATCAACTGCATCTGGAATAAAGCCAAGAAAATCCAGACAAACCTCCTTCCAATGGTTGACATCCTTAGTGGGGATGTAACCCGTCAGAGCATCACCGTCAGTTTTGAGGCCCCATAAGACCTCCACGTCTTCTAAGGTCACAGTCGCTTCACCGACTGGAACGTGGAACGTGTGAGTCTCTGGCCTCCAACGTTCAATCAAAGCGGTGATAAGATGGTGGTCAATGTCTTTCAGTTGACCACACCTCAACATCCCGCCGAACCCCATCAAATCTATAACCGCCAAAACACGAGGATGTACGGGAACATCCCATATGATTCCTTCGCATCTTCTACACCGTACGTCTTCTGATGGCACTCCTGCCCATATGTTATTAGAGACGTGTTGTCTCTGCAGATATAATACGGAGGGGTCCTAAGGACCACATAAGAGCCGACGACGAGAAGTTGAAGAAGATGCCATAAATTACCTACACAACATTCATATTCCAAATTAAACAATAAACAAATCTAAACAAATTCAATAATTACAAACAATTTCATCCAATATCACAAAATGGAACACCAATATCAAATAATTCACAATACACTACTTCAAAATCATAACACAATTCACCTACACAAAATTAACAGTTCAAATAAACAATATACATCAATTTGCCCAATTTCAATTTACCCAATTTTAGTTTGACCAACCTAACAATTTCAATTTCAATTTCAACATAACAATATACACAAAATTAACAATTCAAACTAAAAAATATACATTACCCAAAACTCACAAAAACCAAATCAATTTGCCCAATTTTTAAGCTATAAAAACCCTAGGATTTTGGTTTATAATCAAATTTATACACAAATTCACTTAAACCCAAACAATCCAACATAATAATCAACACTAACGTCATACAAACAATCCAATATGCACAGTATTTCAACTCAATTCGCAACCCATTACAAACCCTAGCTAACTATCCAACAATTACTCTAATAATGTAAAAGATAAGCATACTAACCGAATACATTGGATGAATTTGGGGAAAACTAGCACCGATTGATGAATGGAGGGCGAAATCACAGAGTCACGGAGGAATTTGCGAACTGTTGGCCGCTGCTACTTTGAGAAAATCGCGAAGTGTGTGTGTGGTGTGAGTTTTTCGCAACTTGTTGCTGCAATATGATCCTGTATAAACACGCCAATAGTGTTGGCGTCTTTTTATTAAAACGCGCTAATCGTGTTGGCGTCTTTCACACCAAACACGCCTCCCGGGATGGCGTCTTTAACCAAACACGCAATTTTATTCGGCGTTTCTAATTTCCTAAACACGCCATCCTTATAGGCGTTTTTACATATACACGCCAACGGTGATGGCGTGTTTTAACGTACTGTATTTTGAGAAAATACGAGTAAAATACGATAACATTGTAAAACGCCAATCTGTTTGGCGTTTTTTTTAAAAAAAATGCCAATTCCATTGTCGTTTTTCCTATATATGGAATAGATAACAAAATGGGTACATTTTCGTTATTTTAAAGGCAAAGTAGTCTATAAGTGCGATTTTCTCTAACAATTTCCCATAGTGGACAACAAACTATATTATGCCTTCAACCAAAGTAACTTAAAAAATATATCCAATAGAAAATAAAAATAAAATGATGATTCAATACTCATTGCGAATCAACAATCTTAATATCGATGAACCGAGAAATAGATTGTGTGATAACAGGTCGACGACAACACCAATTATATCTACAAAAAATAGACACCGAAGCAATGTTATTAAGCAAATAATAATAATAATAATAATAATAATAATATAAAAAGTTTACCAAAAAGTGCCTATCCAACAACATTTTCAATCTACATTTGATAACATATAATGGTTTTGGACAAATTAACTAAAAAAAACGTAATAAGATAAGAAACAACCCCATACATACGATCATGAAAAATACATTCCATGTAAATGACATTTGATTTGTCACCATATTTAGTCATTTCAAAAATAAGCACACACCAAACTCTGATACCTGATTTGGTAATGCTAGGCGCTAGAAAATTCTTTCTTTCTCTAGAGGAATCATGATAGAATGAGAGAAGATAAAGAGGAAGTAAACTCTAGTACCTAAGCTAGAAAATGATGGATATTTATAGGGAAAAAAATATATAAAAAGCTATCCTAAACCCTAAACCCACCGTACATCACAAAAATAAAAAGGCCTAATTTATCTAGCTAATAATTACGATTAAAATAAATAAAATTGTGGTTTAATTAGAGACCCTAAAACTTCCATTTCAATTGAATAATCATTAGTGATTATTTTAGTGTTGATGGTTAAAAAAACGCCCAAAGAAGTTTATTACTCTTTCAAAATAATCAATGACATAATTAAATTGCTTTCATTGGTTAGCCATTTCAATTGACTAGTGATCATTTTTTTGCTCATTAATTAGTAAATTTAGGCGATGGTTTTAAAAAAACGCATAGAGAAGTTTTTTAATGTATTCATATAATCAATGGAAATATAACACTTAGTATAACACCAAATATAATCACCAAATATAATGTTCTTAAGAATTTGTTAAATGCTCTTAAAAATTAGTCAAAGTGTTTATTAAAATATCAAAACAAATATTCATAACAACTACTTATAAATATTCAAATTCAAGCCTAAAACTTATAAGTATTTAAATTTAAACCCAAAATTTATAAATATTCAAAAATAAGACTAAAATTCGCCTTTTATATATGTATAAATAGATAGATATCTATTTTATAAAATTGTACAAAGTAGTTACTTATGTTTTCTATAAACTAGTTATATTTATAATTCAACAATATTTTCAATATTTTGATGTACAATATTTGGGCCTGATTAGTGGTTAAATAAGTTGAATCAATTGAACCATGAACAGATAACTTGACTGATCATTTACCAATCCAGTTTTTAAAACATTCGTTATAGCCAATTCCAACACATTCAAAACTAGGAACTAAACCCAAAATTTTGATAATTAATTAACCGATAACCCACGAACTGATTAACCACTCCTAGGTATACCAATTAATCCTAATTATCTCGCACCATAACACCACAAAAGTAAGTGTGTCTAAATCACAAAATATATGTATATGGAATACTTGAACAATTGCTTTTCTTACAACTTTCCTAAATAGGAGTATAAGAATATTAGGAACTTACCACACAATCATATGTTTACACCCCCCCTCTACACACACACCTACAAAAATACAAGAAAGGGAAAAAACGTAGAAAACCACTCAAACAAACAAAAATCCCCTTTCCTCCGAGGCAAAAATCTTGCACACAAAGGAGATGAGTTATCAAGCTATTAAAAACCCTTCTATCTCTCAGCAATTTTTCATTTGTTACATGTTTACAGTAGACACTTATCATGGCTTGTGTACCTACTCAACTCATGCTGATAATTTTAGATAGTAGCGCTTTGTCTCATCCATTTTGTGGCTGACCACTTCTCTCCTGATAGTACTTCACATCCACCATGTAAGCTGTTCGGATCCGATTTTCCATCAAGACCCTGACACACAAATCAACACCATACATCAATTTTAATAATTCAAATTATTCTGTACACGCTGAATCCGTCTGTTGAGAACACAGCTCAAGAGACGAGTTCAGCGTCCACAGATACTCACACCATTGTTTTCTCTTTTCTTTTTAAATATACACAGCTGCCTCCACAGGAGCACATGATATCAACCTAGAGGTGTTGGTGGGGTTCGGATCTATGACCTCTCAGTCACAAATTCACCGTGCCACCACTAGGCCACCCTTTGAGGGGCCTTTTATATCATATACTTCACATACAAACTAACCATTAATCAATATTGGGGAAAGATTGACACTAATTAAAATAAATGTGCAAAGTCACAAACCATGCTCCAGAAAAGCACAGCATCTCCCTTATTCGGCTTCACACACAATCCTTTGGCCATCTTCCCCCCGCAGCTACACTCGCCAGATCCAGCCTAAGATCGGATTTTGAAGATTAGAACACAGTTCGAAGCAATGTAAAAAAAACCTTGAACTTCAGAGGATTTACTAAATTTACAGATATCCCACAGCACATAAGCAGGTTATGAAATTCAGGTTCATATTAGTAATGTCAGGAGCTCAGGATGACAAACACATCAATCCTACAGTATTTCATGTAAAGCTCCAAGTTGTTATTGAAATTAGAAAAACTCCCATTCTTTATGAAAGCAAACGATATGGACTCTGAACGTGACTTGGGCACTTTATCATGTTCATCTCATTCTCACCAATATCTAAACCACACATTTGGAAGAAGAAGATATTCTACCTTCCGAATTCGAATTAGTAACTCAAATTTTGAGTTTGCATCTCCTTAAGTACATTCCAGAATTAGTAAAACAATTTTTTCCCGAGTTATGCAGTGAAGAGATGCTGGTTGTTTGTTTGGTCTTTACTTTCTCGAGCTAATGTGCATTTAACGCTTGATAATTTCAGTATGCATAATATTGCATGTTTGAGCTTCTCAAGTTTGAGCGCCGGTTAGGAAATAAACCCTACACCTAGTAATTATTTCTGACCCACATCACTGAAGATTATTTATAAACCAGCAGTTGCACCGAAGAAAGCTATAATATGAGATAGTTATGGTTTTATTAAACACATAACAGGTAACCACCTTTGGGAAGTATGTTTCTCCCCCCTCAACATTGTCGCTTAGATACATGAGTATGGTTGCCACTCTCTGACCACCGTACTTCAAATTGAACTGCAAGAAGAACCTTGGTTATATTTAAATATGGGATATTTTGATGATAACCACAAATTTAAACTGGAAGAAATGGTTAGAAGAACAAAACTGACTGGTGCACAGAGCCTGACAGACTTACGGTATCAGAGAAATAGTCATGGTGTGGCCTGTAAAACTGATTCTTTTCATACCTGTGCTTCTGCAGATGTTAGCCTTCAAATTAAAATATCAGTTCCGTGTTTGATTTAGAAACTGAACAAGTATACACATACTAACTCACCTCAAAACCTGTATACGTTCCCCATTTTCAACTGGTACTTGAGCATACACAGAAATCCGTTTCTCAATTGCCTGAAGGAGTAATAAACTGTCAATTAGTAGTCAATTCAAAAGGTGGCCAATAAAATATAGAAAACATTGTAACTAACTTCAAGTAAAAAACTACTCCGACAAAACCAAAATTCAATTTGAAAAGAAGAAAGATAAAAGAGAGCTGGAGTATAACGTCAAGCAGATGTTGGCAAAGATAGCTGAAGTTAAAATTTCATGTCACCTGTATCATTGGATACTCTCTTTCTTCAGCTGTCAGAAACATTCCAGAGCTTGTCCTAACTTTACTCTTTATACCCTGAAACAGTATAATAATATAATGAAATACAGAGAAAAATCTGTAACTCAGACTTAGAATAATGTATACAAAACTCAAGCAGATCATACTAATTCTAAGTGAACTAAGAAAATGTGACGAAATATGGAATTATATCCATCAATAAGAATGCAACTATGCCAAGAAACGACCAATTTCAATCCAGACTATACAGCAAATGAAGGTATTCACTACACTCTGACCAGAACCCACAAATCATTCAGAAGAAACTCTGACCATTACATTAAATTGAGTGAGAGACAACTAACTGATTCAACATGCACTAATTGCAATAACCATAAGGTTTTACCAGATAATAAAAAACAAAGACTGTGTAATGATGGGTAGATCAACAAAACTTTCAATTAGAATGCTAGAACTAACCTAGCTCACCTTTCCAGTTCTTGCATCCACTACAGTAGAAACCTCTAGACGAGGTTTGGAAATGGCTCTGAGGTAATCGCACTCCTGTAAAGACAAGAGACATGGAGTCGATCGATCCACATATTGAATTTGTAAATATTCTAGTTTTACAATATCCACAAGGTGCGATAGATTTCTTGCACAAAACTAACTTCTGAACTGTAAGTTCTTTTTTCTCGTTGATGGGTTAGCATAAAACAATTCATTGATCATTATGTTTTTCTATACAGACAGAAGACATACTTTTGTTGTCAACCACTAATTCCCCGTGGAAATTTGTTAGCAATATCAAGTAATAAGCAATAACAGGAGATAAATGAATAGGTTTATGCCCACTTGGGGAAAAGGTCTCTAAGAATCCTTGCACATTCCTGTTTATTTCTTTAATAATTCTTTAAATTTCTTTAGAATATAATATCAGTGCTGTCTAAATGAAGTAATAAGCATACCTCGGCACTTAAGAAGTTATGAAACACAATAATACGTGGTGACCAGCTAACAACTTCAGGTTTTACCTGCATTACAAGGTGGTAAATTATTGGCAAAAAACAAATGAAGGTCTAATATAAAAACAAATTCATATCAGTGATGATTGGCAGATAAGATACAAGAATCTTTTTACCCTGGGTAAGTCTATGCAAAATTCAAAATATTATGTAGCATCTTAGATTATCTCTCTTAGTGACAATTTTTTGTAGTAAAGCATATCCAGGTTGGTACAACTTGGAGCTTTCACAAGATTTGAACTAACTGGTTAATTCTCGAATGCACAATAACTATTCATTACTTTTGAAGGAAAGAAATAACTTTAGAAGCTTCCAAAGAAGAAAGTGGATTTCTTCAAAGGTTCTAAGGCATTTAGAGGACTTCATATGCACACGTCTCTTTGGACTGTCTAAGAAGGTTGAGCACCTTTCTCTTTGCATCTCCACTTTGCATGCAACTTCTTGCTGCTAGTTTCGGGATTCTATGTCTATATAAATGAATTGTCCCCATGAAGCTAAAACAAAAGAGGCTACTTTGTCAGCTGTATTCAACACCGACATCAGTCCAACCACAGCAAAGTACACCCTTTAAATATGTCTAAACTGACTAGTCAGAACTTGTTTTAAGATACTTCAAAGCACTGTGACCTGTAGTGTCTTCACTATCAATAGATTCAGATGAAACTGGAACACGATGTAGGGCACAAGTCATACAATAAATAAGTATATTGTGCATTTAATGGGGAAGCACATCTAGTATGCTCCATAACGACAAGGTTTTGTCTAGAAGATAATGCCGGGCGAAGTAGTAAAAGATAATTAGGAATAGGTGCACTTATTCACCATGGTAAATCATTTGGCAGTTTAATTTATTCGAGCGCACAAATGACTAACAAAAAATTGGAAACAACCAACATACATATCCAAGACGCAAAACTGAAGCTTCTTTATCATCCCAATATGAAATACCTGATAAAAGAAAGCACAACATTACCAACTGTAATTTTTACTATACAAGCTAGTCCCATATCGTGAGGATGTGTTAGTTAACATAGCTTAGTGTTACAATAGGATATCTAGTAAATTAAAGACTACCTCCATTCAGATGCTGAATTCTTGTCAAAGAAGAGTTGGCCCCTACAAGATTTTGAGAAAAGGTTAATTGATAGACATTTAAGTCTATGACTAGTACTTCAACAGAAAAAAGCATCCTTCGACATTGATTTTTCATGAGTCAATAACACAAATGGCAGAACAAGTATGAAAGTACACCACCAGTTATTACAAGTAAAAGCTACTTTATGTAGTATTTGAAGAAAATGCAAAAAACTTCAATCTGGAGATGCAAACTATATTTCAGGAAAGACAAATAAAAAATTAACCTTTTCTACAAAAAGTGAGTTTCACAGTCCAAAAAGGTCAAAATTATAAGCAAATACACTATCGGAAAATGAAGAATTCCAAATAAATGCAGATCATAGTACTGATGGAAGAGGATGATGAACAAGAAGTGCCTAACTCAGATCATGAGGATTGAGAAACCATGCTGCTTCCTTGAAAAAAAAGCAGCATTCGACTTGACACTATAAAGGTGTCACATTATCAAAGAAACAACATGGTGGGAACAAGGAGTCTAGTGAGTTATTCAGTAAGATCAAAAAATGAATCAGAAAGTTCAAAAATATACCAGATGACTCCTCCAATCTTCTAATAAATGCCAACTGAAGCAAAGCTCCTGAACCATCAAATGAAAAATGTCACTTGCGAAAACTGCAGCTACAATAGTAAGGGGTAAAACTAAAAACAGAAATGAAAATGAAAATGCAAAGAAACTGATTTAAATAGTAATCCTTACAAAAAAACCCCAAAATGCTACTCATCAAATAAAGCCGCAAATTGATTTAAATAATAAACGATCAACTTTACTCTCTAACAATAGAAAATCATGGATACGTCAGTACTGTTTTGAGCTGACCACTTCAATGATAGACCAAATAAATCGGAAATCATTCGGATCCGAGAAATTGTAGATTAGCAAATAGTAATAGCTTACCAATACAACGGAAAAACCTAGCATCATTTTAAACATTCAGTAAATGACCAATTATATGGGTAGAGCTCACAAAAATGTGAAGTCATATCACATTGGCACGCATATAAAGATCTGGTAACCATATTGAATTATTCAAACAAGAGAGAGAGAGAGAGAGATTGATTTAATTAAATTGGGGATTACCGAAAATCATTCCAACAGTTACAAACGTGAGGATAATGAAGATAAATCTCATAGAAGAAGCAGCCATTTTGGTTTGGAGAGAAAAACGAGAAGAGCGGAGATTGTAAATCGCGGCAGATTAATTAATCTTTTGTTACAAATAAAATCTCATTCTTCATCCATCCCTGGGCAGTTTTGTCATTTTAATGTACATTTTTTCCGGGTAAACACATGATCTATACAAAATGTTTCGCATTTATTTTATAATTAGTTTATATAGATTATACAAAAAGTTTCATGAATGTTTCGCATTTATTTTATAATTAGTTTACATAGATTATACAAAAAGTTTCATTCGTGTTTCAATTTAGTACATTCCATTATTTTTCTTTACACATAATTAGTTTACATAGATTATACAAAAAGTTTCATTCGTGTTTCAATTTAATACATTCAATTATTTTTCTTTACACGGTGTTAACTATTTGTCCATGTGAAGTACAAAATATTTCATAATTGTTTCATGTTAGTACAAAAGGTTTTATCATTGTTTTACATTGGTACAAAAAAAATTCATCATTATTTTATGGTTGGTACATCAAATACGTACAAAGTTAACATTGTTTAAACAAAAATAATGGAATGTACTAAATTGAAACACAAATGAAACTCTTTGTATGATTTATATAAACTTCAAACCTTTTGTACTAAAATGAAATAAATGTGAAACATTTTGTATGAGTTATGTATTTAACCCTACATTTTTTTAGTACAATTATGTTTATGATTAAATTAAAAATGCATTATGAATTTTGTAGTTTGGTATTGTGATTTGTGAATTTTGCTCTTAAGAAATGAAAAAAAAACCGGCGTTAGAGCATCTATATTGCACCACGATGGAGGGGCATCAGGTAGAGCGGCTTATTTGGCCGATTCCGATTCTAATCGGATAAAAAAATCGGTTTTAGATCTCTGGCAATCCATCAACTGTCGAATAAGCTTTTGGTTCTTGTAATAATCGACCAGTTCAATATATAAACCGAAAAAATCAATTTCTACTTCAATTTTATTAGTTTAAAAAATTCAATAATTAGATTAATTATTGATAAACATAGGTTTTGAGAGAATTGATTTCATTATTGGTTGAAGAATTACACCAACTTTACACGCCTCAAATAGGCTCCACTATTTCCCACATATGGTAAGCTCTTAATTTCTATACCTAATTCTATACAAGGTATGAAAAAGATATCAATCAATCACTAATCTTCCATTCTTGATTGTGTAGGATCTTCCCTTGATTGTGTAGGATCTTTCCTTCCAACACTCCCCCTCAAGTTAAGTGACGCGATCCCTGATCTTAACTTGTCCAATACTCCATGAAACGATTGAGAGTTCATAGCCTTCATCAATATATCAACCAATTGATCTTCTGATCTGACGTAAGGTGGCTCCACGATCTTTGCATCAATTGTGTCTTTTATAAAGTGTATGTCCACCTCTACATGCTTGGTTCGATCATGTTGAACCGGATTCTCGGCGATACTAATAGCAGCCTTGTTATCACACAGTAATCGGCATGGTTGGGCCGATTTGAGTTCCAACTCAGTCATGAGTCTCCTTAGCCATAGTATTTCGGTTAATCCACTCTTGATTCCTCGAAATTCTGCCTCCGCACTCGACAGAGCTACCACTTTCTGCTTCTTGCTTCTCCATGTCACGAGATTGCCTCCTACAAAGGTGAAATACCAGGCTGTTGATTGTCGATTATTTGGGTTTCCTGCCCAATCTGCATCCGTATATCCATGTACCTCTAAGTGGTTGTGCTTTTTGAATAACACTCCATGTCCTGGTGTGCCCTTCAAGTATCGTACTATTCGCAGAACGGCCTCCCAATGTTCTTCCTGAGGTGCATGCATGAACTGGCTTACCACTCCAACGACATAAGCCAAATCCGGCCTAGTATGGGATAGATAAATGAGTTTTCCCACTAATCTTTGATATTTTCCTCAATCAGCCCGTTTAGCTCCTTCTCGGATCTGTAATCCATGATTCTGAACCATTGGAGTATCTGTTGACTTACAGTCTATCATTCCTGTTTCTGCAAGGATGTCGAGCACATACTTTATTTGATTGATGAAGATGCCCTACTTCGACCTTTACACCTTGATACCCAAGAAGTATTTCAGGGCACCAAGATCTTTCATCTCGAACTCTTTGAACAAATTCTTCTTCAACTGACTTATCTCCTCTTCATCATCCCCGGTAATGATCATGTCATCAACATAAATAATAAGACAAGTGATCTTCCCATTTCTCTTCTTGAGGAACAGTGTGTGGTCCGAGTTGCTTTGTTGATACTCATACTTCTTCACGACGAAGCCAACTGGCCCAGATACTGGCTTAGATGTTGCTACCTCTGCCGCTGGTGATATATATCTCCATCCCTGGTCGGGTACAGTTTCCTTTCGATTTATCCCTTGTAGCCGTTACCCGAATTCGCGCAAGTGTGTCCACACCCCCCAAACTGACTTGACGAGGAATCCATTCTCGCGAACAAACACAACTTCAGTAAATCTTCCAAACCAAGCTCTCGGGGATTGCTTCAAGCCATATAAAGTCTTCTTTAGTTTTCAAACATTCTCATCCAAAAAATCTCCTTCGAAGCCTGGAGGAGGTTCCATGTAGACCGGCTTGGTCAACTCGCCGTGTAGAAAGGTATTCGTCACATCAAATTGATGAAGGGGCCAGTCTTTGTTAGCTGCGATCGAAAACAGGACCCTTACTGTGTTGATTTTGGCCACCGGTGAGAAGGTCTCAGCATAATCCACACCGTAAGTTTAGGTGTATCCTTTTGCTACGAGTCTGGCTTTGTATCGATCAATAGACACATCTGGTCTTCTCTTGATAGTGAACACCTACCTACATCCCACAGTTGCTGCTCCTTTGGGTAGTTTGCTAACTTCCCAAGTTTTATTCTTCAATAGTGCATCCATTTCTACAAGCATTGCATTCGTCTAATGTTTTTTCTGCCACGCTTCTTCTGCTGTATAAGGGATTTCTTCTTCCTCATAGAGGGCAGCCTCAAAGGCTCTCGCCATCTTTGTCAGGTTTGCTTGTGCGAAATTTGCGACAGCATACTGACTTCATCTTCCTATCTTCTCCGGGAGTATCTTTTTGGTGGAACTCTCCGAGTGCTCCGGGGAGGAAGTATGTACCTTCCAGTGCTCTCATCTAGAGCAGTCTCTGTATCAATTTGGTCAGGAAGAATGTTTTCTTGAGGAGAATCAGAGGTTACCTCGGATATCGGTTGAGGAGGATCATCGGGTGGTGGTTGAGAGGACTCTGTGGTCGAGACGTTCTCGGTGGCCGTGCTAACTTTTTCTGTTGAGTCCTCGTTGGAGTGATTTGACCGAGGCACAAACCAACTTAGGTAGTCAAAAGTATTTTCTGACTCACTCTCCCCCTGACTACTAAAGTTGGTGTGGTAAAAGAATTCTGTTTCCAAAAAATTGCAGTTCATTGTGGTTACGACTTTTCGTGTGTTTGGGTCATAGCATCTATACCCTCGTTGATTAATCCCATAACCCACAAAGACGCATTTGGTGGCACAAGGTGATAATTTGGTTCTCTCGTGTTTTGGGACATGGACATACACTGTACATCCAAAGACTCTAGGCTGAAGGTTCAAGTGTTCAGGAATTTTGGTGAGTTTAGTCAAGGTGTCAAGGGGTGTTTCGATTCAATCATCAAGGCTCGGGTGATTTCAAGGATGGTTCGATTTTTTCTCTCGGCTACCCCATTCTGTTCGGGGGTATAAGGGCAGGAAGTTTGATGGATGAGGCCTTTTTCGGTAAAGAAGTCAGTCATTTTTTGGTTAACGAATTCTCTGCCATTGTCGGACCGAAGGGTTTTTATAGTGGTCTGGAACTGGGTTTGAACAAGTTTAAAGAAAAGAATGAATTTTTCAAGCACCTCGGATTTGTGTTTTAAAAAATATATCCATGTCATCCTAGTGCAATCATCTACAAATATGACAAAGTATCTAAAACCATTCCCCCCAACAACAGGCGCAGGACCCCAAACATCAGCATGAACAAGGGAAAATATGGAATTCATACGAGTATTTGTAGGTTTAAACGATTGTCGGTGGCTTTTGGCCAAAACACAAGTTTCACAGGTAAAATCTTTCGGAATAGAAAGTTTAGGAAAAAGTAACCTAAAATAACCAGGGGATGGGTGTCCCAATCGTTGGTGCCAAAGCCAAATCTCTCTTTTCGTGGACCCGTGAGCCAGCATCACACTTCCTTGTTGAGCTATCTCGTCCACGTAGTAGAGTCCTTGGCTCTCAGTGCCACGCCCAAGTATCCTTCTCGTCCGAATATCCTGCAAGATACAATAGTCGGGATGCATCAGCAAAGTACAGTTTAGTTCCTTCGTCACATGACTTATAGACATCAATCTTTTGGATAAGGTAGGAACATAAAGGCAATTTGAAAGTCTCAATATTGGGGATATTTGAATAGTGCCCGCCCCGGCTACAGTGATTAATTCCCCACTGGCAGTCTGTATATATGTCTTAGTAATATTACTAAAACTAATAAAATCATCCTTACTTGGGGTCATGGTATCGGTGGCCCCACAATAAAAAATCCATCCCTTTCTCTCTCCCTCAATTCCATTGTTCACAATATATGCAGCGGAAATGGGCTCAAACCGATTTTTAAGGTCAATAGGGCAGATCTGGGTATTTTTAGAGATATCGGGGGGGGGGGGGGGCTTTTCATAATAATCCATAAATCGTGGGTCATCATATAAGTCATCATAAATGGAGGGTTTTTTTTGTAAATCATGGGGCCTTTTATATAATTTTTGGAAACTAGGGGGGTCGGTTTTGTGAAATTCCATAAAAACTAGGGTTAGGGTTGTGAACCCCCAACCCTTCGCCTCCATTTGATGCGGCGCCGCCTCTCCCTCCGTTCCAGCTCCTCCTCTCGGCAAAATTTCCGGCTCCGACGATGCCTCCGCCTCCGCCTCCACCGGAGGCTTCTGGTCCCCTTTCCTTCTACTTCACTCGTCCACTCGGTGCCTCCCATTTCTCGGGATTCGGCTTTCCCGTCTCATTTCCGACGGTTAAGTTGATTGCCATCTTGGCCTTCGCCGTTTGCCTCTCCTCCCACCAATCGGGGTATCCCACCAGTTGGAAGCATGTATCTCGCGTGTGCTTTTGCATTCTGCAATGGGAGCACCATAATTTTGATTTGTCCGCCGGTTTGCTTCCGGGGCGGTGTGCGGTGGCTATCGGTCGTGGGTTCTCTCCCCGATGGGGTTGTCTCTGTCCTTGCGCTGCGAGGCCGTGACCGATTCCTCCAGATGCGGGATCGGTTCCCCTGTGGTTGTTTTTGGCGGTGTTGTTGAGGGAACTTGGTGGGGCTGGTTTTCCAGTTATGTGGGAGTAGCCTCCCCTACTCCCGATTTCGACTTTCATCAGTCGCGACCACGACGGGTAATTTCCTCCGTTAAGTTTGAATTCAATAGTTACATTCTTGGTTGATGATTCTCCAATCAGTTTTTCGTCGGCCATTTTGGGATTGATTGGGATTTGGTTTTTTCACTTATTTCTCTGTTTTTTGGTCGAGATTGGTATGATGGGATGATGAAATTTTTCTGAGCCCTAATTCATAACCTGCTCTGAAGCCATGATAAACATAGGTTTTGAGGGAATTGATTTCATTATTGGTTGAAGAATTACACCAACTTTACCCGTCTCAAATAGGCTCCACTATTTCCCACATATGGTAAGCTATTAATTTCTATACCTAATTCTATACAAGGTATGAAAAAGATATCAATCAATCACTAATCTTCCATTCTTGATTGTGTAGGATCTTCCCTTGATTGTGTAGGATTTTCCTTCCAACAATTATGTTTTAATTCAAAAACTGATTTCTACTTCAATTTGTAAGATGAAATTAAATTAATCCTTTGAAACGATAACTTCTGTATAATCTGTCCACACGTCAGGTCTCTGTTTGGTTTTCCTTTTGTTTAGTTTCTTGCCTTCTATTCTCTCTTTTGATGTAGGTTGTAGTTCTTCAGCTTCAACTTGTCCTCTAACAACATATCTTCATCTTGATTAAAATCTAAAAAATTGTGCTTCAATAAGAGATTTAGACATCCTCCACAATTCACAAAATATAATTAATAGTTACACATACACATACAACAACACACTGCACACACATGCACGCGCACAACAACTCATAATAACACGCGCGCACACACTATACACATATACCACATACACATGTCAACTAGTGGCGTATCTAGAATTATCAACTTGGGGGCATGATAATTAAGTACAATATCGAAGCTTCAGAATATGACTTCAACATACTTTAAGATTATCATAATAGACCTTAATGCCATCTCCAATGATAAACTAAAACCTAAAATGGGGTAGGCAATTAGATCCAATGATATTCCAAAACCAATCCTTTTTTAGTTTTAGAGTAAAAATAATACATATTTTTAGGTTTAAACTAAAAAAAACCAATTTTTTTTTAGAATTTTGTGAATAAAAAGGCATAATATAGAAAATATTCTTTTAAGTTTGAGTTTAGTGTAAATGATTGGAGTAAAATCATATGATGTAACATTTACACTAAAATGAGTTTGAATATAATATAAATGGTTAGAGATGCTCTAATAGTTTGAACGTAAAATATACTACTAACACTTATCTAATGTTTATTGTATAAAAGAAATATCCATACGAATTTACTTCAAATTTTGTAGATTAAAATATAAAAAACATTCATTTGAATTATATAACAATAATGTAATGTTTATTATAAGAAGAAAGCATTTAGTGTGTCCATTTAATTCAATTTTTGTAAATAAAAATTAATAAAAGTCATTTATTCAAAATATACTCCCTTCCGTACCATATTACTCGCATATATTTGTCCTAGGGCTGACAATTTTCGACACGACACGATAATCTGACACGAATCCGCACGAAATTATTAGGTTGGGGTCAAGTCTTATTGGATCTGTGTCCTTATCGGGTTGACCCATTAAGAACCCGATAATTTCGGGTTGGGTTCGGGTCGGATGCGGGTCGGATACGGGTAACCCATTAAGAAATAATATTATTATTTTTATTATTATTTAAAAATATATATATATTACTTTAATGTTTTAATTTTTTATAAATTAGGTTTAAATAGTATAAAATGAATTTTAATTTTGTTAATTAGGTTAAAAATTAAGGTTTAATCGTGTAATATTAGGTTTTAATCGTGTAATATCATGTTCGAGTTGTTATCGTGTCGTGTCAACCCATATTATATAGTGTCGATAACGGGTTCGTGTCGGGTGCGGGTCGTGTTCGGATTTGAAGGTAGCAGGTCGGGTTCGTGTTCGGATTTACAGTTTCCTTAACAGGTCGGGTTCAGGTTAGGACTTATTGGGTTAGGTCATTATCAGGTTGACCCGATAACGACCCAATCCGCACGATTTGCCAGCCCTAATTTGTCCTATGATGATTTTTTATAGTAAGAGGTTTATAACCATTACGTTTTTTGAGTTCAACGTCTAATTAATCAATGCTTTATGTAGGATCATTCAATCACCCGGACACCCAGGATATACTACTTAACTGGATTTAGAGCATCTCCAATAGTTTTAGGCTAATCACAAACTCCTTCTATCACATCATCAAGACTAAAACTCCTTCTGACATATCATCAGGACAAGCAACTGGACAAGCAATAGGCTAGCCACAATAAACAAAATTATAAAAAACAAATAATTAACAATCACACAAAATACGGAATTAAATTTACGACACAAATAATTAAATTTACGGCATCCAAATCGACCCGCATACTCTCGAGCATTGAGTGAAGAAACCTCTTCTCCACGGGTCAGTTGCCGCCCTCCATTCAGCTAAGATCTTGTGCATCTGAGCCCGCATTTGTTGACGCGCGAAGAAGGCGAGTTCGGTTGGCGACGTGCCAACAGGGGGGATGCCGACTGGACCTCTTGGGACCCCTGGGCAACCCCCCTCGCTACCCGTTGCGCCCGTCTTTGACCAACCGGGCGAGTGCGGCGAGTAAACGATGGAGGGGATGAGAACTCCTGAACATCCTCGGGTAGGTCGTGGGAACCACCGTTGCTGCCGCTGTAATCACCGGCATAGTTCAGTCGCTGCTTCTTCGATCAGCCAGCATTGACACCTGCCCGAAACTTCTCGGAGTCCATCAGCACCTCATAGCAGTTCCAGTAGGTGAACTCCTTATAAAGCCCGGGCACGGGGAAGGCTTTCTCCGCTACCCTCCTGCAGTCCTCGTCAGTTTGGCCACTAGCCTGCATGCGGAGGGCGTTGGTGTACAAGCCCGAAAATCGGGAGACCGCAGCCTTGATTAAGTCCCACCCCTTCCGGCACTCCTCCCCTCCGGGCAAAATGCCTTGTAGGCTGCTTATATTTTAGCCCACAAGTTGACGATCCTCTGATTGTTCGAATGGAGGGGATCATCGCAAACACTCACCCAAGCCTTGGACAGCGACGACTTCCTCCCTGCCGGGCTGTCGTCATCACCCGGCTGCGACGACTCACCGACCACCCTTTTGCCCTTCCCCTTGCCCTTCTTCTTCTTTGGTGCGCCCCGACCTACTCCCCCCGATTGAACGGGAGTGTCCGCATCCTCGAGATCTATCCCCAACTCCTCTAAGGAGAAAGTATCACACCCAGTGAACTGCATCTTCGATGGGGTCGATGTGTGCGAAGAAGCAATAAAAAATCAATATTGGGGCGATAGACATTTTCCCCCCCGGCGTCCCTTGCATCCCCGGCTGCCCACCCCGGCATCATCTGCCCGCCCTGCATCCCCTGCCATCTCGGCATACTACCCCCGGCTACCATCCCGGGCATCATCTGCTGCCAAGGGTACATTTTGTAGTACCCGACCATCGGACCCCATTCACCTCCCACAGGTACCGTGGGAGTTTGAGACCCGCTCGTCACCGGAGTAGACTCGTTGTTGTTCTCCATTTTTCTTTATTGCTCTTGTACAGAAATTAAGTGAGTGAGAAAACTCGTTAAAACAAGCGATGCGAATGAAAATGACGTGCAAATCGCATATATATAGTGTTTCAAAAAATAAAAAATAAATAAAAAATTGAGCTGGCCGATCGCTCCTCAATCGGGAGCCTGCAATGGCGGCCAGCCGACCGGCGAGCGGATCGGCCAGCGCCCGAAAATCGGCGTCGGGTCACCGATTTTTTCACCGAAATGGCGCTCGCCGGTTCCAATGGTTCGGCAAGCGGACCGGCCAGCGCCGGGAATCGGCTAGCCTGTCCGCTCGCCGCAATTGGTGATACTCTTAGGTGTTTAGATATACCTTCCTTAAGCGTTTGCTAATGTTTCACTCACCTTTGAGAGAGAGTGAATGCTTTACAAAAACTAATACTACCTCCGTCCCTCTTAAAGTTTCTCCCATTTTTCAATTTTCGTCTATTCCACAAAATTTGTCCCATTGCACTTTTTACAATTTTTGGTAGTGGACTCCTTATTCAACTAACTCATTCCTACTAACATTTTATTATAAAACTAATATATAAAAGTAGGACCCACATTCCACTTACTTTTTCAACTCACTTTTCATTACATTTCTTAAAATCCGTGCCGGGTCAAAGTGGGACAATATTTGGGGGACGGAGGTAGTATTTATTAGTTTGTTCTTTTTGGAAATGAGCAAGCTCGGTAAAAAAGTTGAGTACTCCCTCCGTCCCATTAAATATGCAACATTTGGGAATCGGCACGGGTTTTTATGTAGTGTTGTTTTGTGAGTTAATGAAGAGAGAGTAAAGTAAGAGAGATGAAAAAGTAGAGATAGAAATGTTTCCATTTTAGGAAACGTTTCATTTTTAATGGGACAAACTAAAAAGGAAAACGTTTCATTTCTAATGGAAATGGAAACATTTCATTTTTAATGGGACAAACTAAAGAGGAAAACGTTTCATTTCTAATGGGACAGAGGGAGTATGTATTAGAACTTAAAACGAGTGTTTTCCTCTAGCTTTTCATGTCGGCTATAGAAGGGAATAAAATCGACAATGTAGGCTGAATAATTTGGATAAGATTACTAGCTTAGACAGTTTGTGAAACTTACGAACTAAAAGTTGGGAAGTATATGAAACTTAGGAAAAGCCTTGTGGTGTTTGCTTGACTTCTACTTTTGCAAAAAGCATGACTGTTCATGTTCCTTTTAAGGTAAGTTTCTTATACTTCCTTGTTTCTGCGATTTGGTCATATTCAAACTTATTCCACTATGGTTTCCAGGATCTATGTAGAACAAAGAATGACATTTCTATCATATCAGCAACTGAATACACAGATGCAGTTCACAACTTCGTACTGTCTCAAAAATTAACATAGTTGGGGACCTTTCCATAGGTTATGCTCCTAACTTCTAACCAGTCCCTCGGCGCTCTCCTTCGCACTCTATCCTAGGAGGAGTGTCTATCCATAACAAGAGTTTGCCTACAATAGGACTCTCATTGAAGGAACGGCATAAAAAAAAGGCCTACAATAGGACTTTGCACTCTACAACTCAATTATCTCCCTTTGAGATTGTGTATGGTTTAACTCACTTACCCTATTGGACTTGTCCACGATAGACTTGTCATTGCCTTTCATGCTTGATGTAGGTGGGGAGGAGAAAGCTAAGTATGTGCAAGACTTGCACGTCCAAGTGCAAGAGAGGATTCGAAGAGAGCGAGCAAGTGGCTTGAAAGGTGAACAATGAGCGCAAGAAGATGGTCTTTAGCTCCGGAGATTAGGTTTGAGTGCATTTCTGGAAGATCTGCTTCCCCTACAAGACCAAGTCAAAAGTTTCCCCACGAGGGGATGCTCCCTTCCTTGTGCTAGAGCGCGTGAATGACAGAGCCTATGTAATTGATTTACTGGGTAAGTACAACGTTAGTTGTACTTTCAATGTTGCTGAATTGAATCTCTTTGACTTTGCGAGAGACGAGTCGTATTTGAGGACAAATCCTTTTCAAGAACGGGGAGATGATACGATCATGGAGGCTGAGTTTGACGAAGCTCAAGAATCTATCTGTGCTCGTCTTGGGAGAGGGAGACACGCGGCCGAGTAAACCTCACCCAAGCTCACCTGGTCCAGGTGACGCCGCTGCTGGGATAGGGGAGGGAAACAAGCGGGTCCCTGCTGAGACCAAGCGGACTGCGTGGGAGCTCGGCGAATGGTGCCCCAGTCCAGAGAGTTGGAGCGGACGACTCGACTATTCTACCAATGTCAAGCGGCCCGGGTGTGAGAAGCGGGCCCGGGTGTGAGAAGTGGGTCACTCTACTCATCTGCCGAGTCCGAGCGGGCGGGCAGCTTGGGGTATCCAAACTCTGTTGCTTTTCCAACTTTGTTTATGTTTAATTCCATGTTTAGGGGGCTAGCATAAATAGACTCTTTAGCTTATTTCTGCATTTTAGACTTTGATTAATATTGTTATCACATTGCGAGTTTCCTTTTTGAGGTTTTTATCCAATTAATTCATTGAAGTTTGCTTGTTTTTATTCTTAGATTGAATCAAGTGTAGATATGCATTAATGGTGGGTGTATCCATTGAGTAGTAGAACCATAACGCGATTATGTTTAGTGTAAGGTTGCTTCCATCTTTTTGGTCGGGGTCTTAAGGTCCTAAATCTAGTTGTTCATCATATACACTTCCTTCCACTTTCTATCTTCCATCCAATTCATTTAGGATCTAGTTTTTGTGGCTAGATTCGGTCTATCTTTTTTTTATTTGTGTTAATTTGAGGATCAGTCACTTTGGGAATTATCTTAGGTTATAAATACAGATCTGGTTTTGGGATTGTTTTAGTGTAAACCTAAAAAATGTATATTTTTCTCAGAAACATATAATATGTTTGGTTTTGTAGTACCATGGAGGTTTTTCCTGTTGCATTTAAGTTTTGCAACGTTGTTGGAGATTGTCTTATTCATGAGAACAAATCGTTTATTCTTGTTCGATTTTCTTCTCTTTTCAGCAAATTTGTTAACTTCATTTCTCTAAATTATCTCTTAATTGATCTAAACTCAATCAAAATTATTTAAGTATTTAATTAAGTATTCTGTCCCATGCTATTCGCATTTTTTTGTCGTAGATTAGATACCCTAATTTTTACGTAAAATAAAAATAAAGCAAATAGTTTGGGATGTATTGTAAAAGAAAATTGTCATTAGCATGAGGCTGAAATATTGATAACAAGGGCAATTTCATCTTTTCACGCCATATCTATAACACAAATTTGAACACTATTTCATAGAGTTATATTATATACAAAATAGTTTTAAACATAACACAACATTATAAAATAACACAAAGATCATTACAACTTTAATTATAGTTTTTTTTTTAAAATTAACTTCATATATTTATATCATATATATGAAGGAGGAAATTACAAATCAACTCCTATAGCAAGGAGGAAAGACAAATTACGCCACCCAGGGTTCGAACTCGAGACCTCCAGGATGGACGCGGTATCCAGCACCCTTTACCGCTAGGCCAAGGGGCTTGGATAACTTTAATTATAGTTCATTATAGGGAATTTAGAGATTTGAAAAACAATGATGTCATCTTACATAATTTACAAATCCGAGTTCATTATAAGTTTAATATTAGTTTATTATAATGAATTATGGGTTATCTTATAATGATATTGGCGTTTAAGGTTTAAGAGTGATTTGGTATTAATGATAGTCCCTATTTCATATACCAAAATTGAACAAAAAAAATATTATCTTGTCAGTAATTTGATGTAGGCCCGTGTTTCTTATCAGAAGTTACAAATCTTGTTATCTCTCAATTAATCTATTAAACGAACTCTACACTTATAGAGACACAGATAAAGCACACAATACACTTATAGAGACACAGATAAAGCACACAATACACTGTGAACATACACAACATGCAAGACACAATTCACACACACATACTCACGTACTCCCACTGTCATATAATAGATGTTACATTTTTCTTTTTATTTGTCTAAAAAGGATGTCATATTTCCTTTATTAGAAAACGTTCACTCCTACATTAATATAAATATATACTATTTTCTCTCTTCGCTTAAAATATAAAACTATATCTTCTCGACTAATGTAGATTGTGTAGTCTAATAATGTACCTCGACTAATAATGTAATGCTTTTTATTCTAATAATGTAGCTCGAATATTATTATCACAATTTTTACGAACCGGAACCGCCGTATTTGGAACTGCGGGCCGGTTCTGGTTCAAGATTTTACGAACCGAAACCGTCACCGAACCGCCGGTTAATCGGTGGTTTCACGGTTCCAGCGAGGTATCCGAGGTGTCAGCCATTGGCAGCTTTTTCAGGCATTTTTTTAACCGGAACCGGCGGTTTTTTTTAACCAGAACCGGAAAAAACCGGCAGTTAACCTTGAAACCGACGGTTTGCCGGTTTTACCCCAAAAGAAGGATTGTGAAGGGAATGGTGGTTTGAAAAAGTGAAGAAGGTGAGTGTAGTTCAGAATCGGCTGAATTTAAGTAATGAAACAACTGTATTTATGGTGAGAGAGATGAGAGGGGAATCGGTAATGTACCTTTTTAAAATGACCGTTGATAAAAAAAAATCAATTTAACCTGCGGTTATAACCGGAACCGGCGGTTTGGATTTGACTATTTGATTTGGATTTATGAACAAGACAACACTGGTAAAACGTAAAAGCAACCTTACGTATCTATTCTTGGGAACTGATCGGCTATCGAGAGTTTCTGATACTCTCGATAATGGCTAAGGAGATTTTTGCCGTTCCCGCTTCCACCGTCGCCGTTAAGCAAGCTTTTAGTGTCAGCGGTTGTGTCCTAGACGACAAAAGGAGCAATCTCTCCGCCAAAAACATGGAAGCCACTATGTTACTTGATGATTGGGCAAAGGCGGACATGAGAGCACAAGGACCGGATTTCAACTTCTGTGTAGAGAGTGATTTTGAAGACTTTTCCACCGATGACGAGGTCAGAAGCGAGGGTGCTTAACAATATCAATGACGGGGGGAGGGGGGCAGTGAATGGCGAGCACGACCGACCAAAAAGGTAAGCAAGGTAAGAGAACTATATGGGCTTTGATTCCTCAATAAAATTGTGGATACGTAGGCAACTCAACTTAAATTTGAAAAGTTTAACTTTGAAAGTCTAAGTTGACCTCAAGCCTTTTTCAATTTTTTCCTTTTCCCCCCATTTCATATTTTTTTATTTATGTTCCGACGACACTTGTAAATTATATCACATTGTTGTATATTTGTATATGTATTGTAAATTGTAATGTATCATTTTCTGTTACAACTCAAATTCAATAAAATTGATATGATTTTCACCTTATTCGTTTTATTTCAATTTAAATTATCTATTGTGTTGTTCCAATTTATTGTATAAGTCCAAATTTCAAATTACATAGCAAAAAAAAACCCCGCCAAAACCGAACCGGAACCAGAACCGCCTCACGGTTCGGTTCCGGTTCCGCCTTTTCTCAAAACTGGAACCGATTCTATGCAATAACAATTCTAGCTTAGACATTGTCTAGGTTGAAATAGCGGATGTGAAGGTCTCTGATAAGAATATCAGCAAACCAAGCCAACAAGCACTGCTGCATCTTAGCCCATCTTCTTCCGATAGCTACCTCCAAGCTCATGGTCAAGAGAATTGACATTAATCCCAAGAACGAGTTGGGGAAAATTGTAATTTGATTCATTATTTTTCAAGTATCCTATTCCCTCCATCCATATTATTTGTCTCACTTTTATTTGACACGGGTTTTAAGAAATATAAAAATGTGTAATGTAGTCTTATTTTTATATACTCCCTCCGTCCCCAAAGAGTATGAACAATGAGTTCAGCACGAGTTTTAATAAATAAGGGGAAAAGTAAGAGAGATAAAAACAAAGGGTAGTGAAATAATGTCAATGGAGAGTGGGGTCCACACTATTGTAGTGGTATAAGTTGTTAATAGTAATGGTATAAGTTGTAAATAAAATGATGTGTAGGGGTAATAAGTTGTTTGACTTTTTTTAAATTAGAAAGTTCATACTTTTCAGGGACGGACAAAAAAAGTAATAGTTTATACTCTTTGAGAAAGGAGGGAGTATTAGTTTTATAATAAAATATGAGTGAAGATGGAACAAATTAGTGGAATGTGAGGTCCATTATCAAAAGTAGCCAAAACTATGTGTGACAAGTATTGACAGATCGTGTAAAAAGAAAACTAGCGACAAGTAATGGCAAACGGAGGAGTAACTCTTTCTTGAGTGCTTTTGTAGAATGTAGAAAATGAAATTTTTATAAAGGGAATTTGATAGAAAGAACTGATTTTATTGCTCTTGATTGAATGAATCTACAACAATGGATACATCTCTTTATTTATAGAGATAGCTTCTTGATATATGCACCATGGTGTAGAAAATCACAAGCTCCTCACCTTCATAGCCGTTGCTTGCCTTTTACTTCACTTGCTGCTTCATTTCTTCATTTAATCTTGATATGAACTAAGAGTTGATCGACAAGAACAAAACTAGAAGTGAGATGGAAGAGAAATATGTTGGAGAAAGTGTAGAATCTTTATTAAGCCTTTTTGGAAACCAAAGAGAATGAATTGAATACAAAGAACTCGACTTCTACTATTTATATACAACAACAAAACTAATGAAGTGAATGAGACTTCACTTCTTGATTGGTTGTAACAGCCAAGCTCAACCTCCACTAACTAACAAATCCTAACGGCTAGTAGACGTTGGCTCTCAACTAACTTTTGAATTTCCTTCCTTTGATTGTGTGTAGCTCTCTTTACCATTTCCTCCCTGCTTCCTCACATTGCTTTCTCTAGTTACACATTTCTAACAATCTCCACCTTAACTGATGAAGCAATGTTCAATCATTAACCACACACATTCTGACCAGCCTGCAGCAGTAAGAGAACTTTTCTTTACTCAACGGTTTTGTAAGCATATCAGCCGGGTTATGGGCTGTGTTTATCTGCACCAGCCTCACCCTACCACACTCCACCTCATCTATTATAAAATGCAACCTTACATCAATGTGTTTACTTCTTTCATGAAATATTTGGTGCTTAGCAAGACATAAGGCTCCATTATTGTCACAATGCACTGTGACACTTGCTTGATTCACTCCAAATTCTGCTATTAATCCCAGCAACCATTTCCCTTCCTTAACCGCTGATGTTAACGCAATATATTCAGCTTCAGTCGATGAAAGAGCAACCACATTCTGCAAGCTAGATTTCCAACAAACAGTAGATCCAAATAAAGTAAAAACATACCCTGTTTAGGTCCTTCTTGTGTCCAGATTTGATGCATAATCTGAATCACAATATCCCACTAAGGGTTCCTCCTCATTTCCACCCATATCAGAGAACAAGATACCCAGTTTATCTGTACCAACCAGATACCTCAGAGACCATTTTAAGGCACTCCAGTGTGATTTGCCAAAATCTGCCATGTACCTGCTTGTAGTGCTTATAGCATGAGCAAGATCCGGCCTTGTGCATATCATCAGATACATTAAGCTTCCTACTATATTGGAATAAGGTACCAGCTCCACCTCCCTTCTTTCTTCTTCTGTTTTGGCCCTTTGTTCTTTAGTTAGCCTGAAATGCATGGCTAGAGGGGTAGCAGTGGTTCTCATATTGTCAAGCCTGAACTTCTTGAGAACCTTACAGATATAGTCAGTCTGGAACAACCAAATTCTTCCACTCTTTCTATTTCTAATTATGCCCATGCAAAGAATTCTTCTTGCACTTCCCAAATCTTTCATTTCAAAATCAGAACTAAGCTGTTTCTTTACCTTTATAATTTCTGCAATGTCTGGACCTGAGATGAGCATATCATCTACATATAGAAGAAGATAGGTATGCCCTTTGTTTGGCTGCCTCTTTACAAAGACACGGCTATCATACAAAGATCTAACAAATCCCAGATTACTCAAGCTCTCCCCAAACTTCAAGTACCATTGCCTGCTACTTTGTTTGAGTCCATATAGGCTCTTCTTCAACATACACACCTTCTCTTCTGATCCAGGGACCTCAAAACCTTGTGGCTGACACATATAAATCGTTTCTTCCAGATCTCCATTCAGGAAGGCCGTTTTAACATCCAACTGCTCTAATTCCCAACCTTCCTTTGTTGCTACTGCCAGCAATATCCTGATGGAATTGTGCTTAACCACATGTGAATATACTTCATTAAAATCAATCCCCTCTTCTTGGTTGAATCAGCTGTCTCCACTTTCTTTTTATACACCCATTTACACCCAATGGTTTTTCTGGAATCTGCTTTATCCACTAGAATCCAGGTTTTGTTGCTCATTAAAGACTCAACCTCCTCCTTCATAGCCTACAACCATTGATCTCTTTCTGGTCCATTTATGGCCTCAGTGTAGGTTTTAGGTTCACTGGACTCCAGCTCCTCAGCCACATGAAGAGCATAATAGAGCATCTCATAATCATCAAATCTGGCTGGCCTTCTTACTGCTCTCCTTGGTCTATCTCTTCCCAGCTGATGCTCTTGGGAATCATTTGGTGGAGTAAGATCAATATTCTCTGAGTCTTGTTCCTCACTAGATTCTCCACCTGCTCTACTAGACTCCATCCTTGGATCATGGTTTTCAACTGGTGGTAAATCAAAATCAGTGATCTCAGCCTCTCCATCAGCCTGCCTTTCATGATTTCTGGAAGTAAAAAATGGCATATCTTCCTCAAGAAATACAACATCTCGGCTAATAATGACCTTCTGATTGTTAGGCTCCAAGCACCATAGCCCATATCCCTTCACACTCCTCTTGGATAGCCTATCATCACACATTGCAAGGCACTTGGACTCAGTTTGCCCTGCTTGATGTGTGCAAATGCCTTGCAGCCAAAAGGTTTCAGCCTTGGATAATCTGGTTTGGAGCCATACCACTTCTCATCTGGGATTGATCCATTAATAGCAGAGGATGGACATTTATTCAACAAATAAGCTGCTGTGCACACAACTTCTGCCCAGAACTCCTTCCCTATACCCGAAGAAGACAATAGGCATCTTACCATTTCAAAAAAAGTGTGGTTCAATCTCTCGGCAGTGCCATTTTATTGTGGGTTTGCTGGAACGGTTCTGTGCCTTTTTATGCCCATTTCCTTGCAATACCCATCAAATTCCTTGGACAAATACTCCAAGCCATTATCTGTTCTTAGAACTTTTGGAGTCAGGCCCTTCTTTGTCTACATTTCCTTATACCAGGTTCTGAAAGTCAAGAAAGCCTCAGATTTTTCTTTCAAAATGAAGACACACACCTTTCTTGAGAAATCGTCTACAATGGACATGTAATATCTTCCACCACCAAGACTCTTAACAGGAGATGGGCCCCATAGGTCAGAGTGTATATAATCTAGAGGTGAGGATGAGCTATGGTTACCTGCTGGGAATGACAATTTTTTTGATTTCCCTAACAAAAAATCCTCACACTTCTCCATATCCTCCTGTCCTCTGACTTCAATATTCCCACTTCTGATCAAAGCTTTCAGAGTTCCATCTGCAGGGTGGCCTAGTTTCAAGTGCCATTTTCTTAATTCACTCAAAGCTGTAGTATTAGATTCCCCAACAATAGCAGTAGGCTGTAAATAATAGAGGCTACCTGCTCTGTGAGCCAACAACTTCACTTTTTTTTAATCTTTGATGACTTTCATTTCACCATTTTCAGATACAAACAAGTACCCTTTTCTTTCCAGAGCCCCTAATGATATGAGATTTCTTTTCACCTCAGGGATGCACCTGACATCAAACAAGATCTTCACCGAGCCATCATTTAGCCTTAGCCTTATGCTTCCTACTCCAACAATCTCACATGCTTTGTTGTTACCAAGTAGTACTGACCCCCGGGCTTCAGCAAGTTATGGAACCATTCCTTGCTTGGACAAATGTGAAATGAACACCCAGAGTCCATGATCCCAATTACCCCTTTCTATTTTATCAACCACATTCATCACTTCAGCCACTTCTTCACCATCACTACTGACCAAGTTGGTGTGGGATTTTCCTTCAGATGCCATCTTCTTCTTCCATCCATATCAATCCTTTTTCAAATGTCCTGGCTTCTTACACCAATGACATGATATAGTTTCCTTCACACCGGATCCTTCAGTTTTTGGCTTCACAAAGCTCTTCTTGAACTTTCTGTTGTTCCATTTCTTGATATTCAGAGATTCTGCCTGAGGCTCAGTGGTTCTTGAACCAAATTTTTGTAACTCTTTGGCCATGAGTGCAGAGTACACTTCATTGTAGGTGATGGCTTTATCCCTACCATAGAGAATCGCATCCCTGAGTTGATCATAGGAGCTCGGTAATGCATTCAAGACCAGAATCGCCTTGTCCTTATCATTTATCTTTACATCTACTGCTTCCAGATCATCCACAGACTTGCAAAAATCCTCCGGCTGTTCCACAATGGACTTACTCTCTGAGAAACTGTATGAATAAAGTCTCATCTTCATATATAATCGATTGGCCAGTGACTTGGCCAAGTAGACTTCATCAAGTTTCTTCAAGATTCCAACAGCAGTTGTCTCCCCTTGAACTTCTCTTAAAACCTTGTCACCTAAGCATAAGATAACAACACTATGTGCCTTCATTTGCATTTCATCAAACTTGGATTGGGCTTTATCATCTAGCACCGGAGCCTTGGCTTTCCCATCTGATTCAGCCGAAGTCAGAACAGCCGCCAGCCCTTGCTGCACCAAAACCGCCCTCATCTTCATTTTCCATAGGCCATAGTCATTCTTGCCCGAGAACTTCTCTGCTTCGAGCCTAGCTGCCATCGTCACACGTTTCGTTTGATCATCACGCAATTCCCACAGAGGGCCCCAATTGATATGAACTAAGAGTTGATCGACAAGAACAAAAACTAGAAGTTAGATGGAAGAGAAATCTGTTGGAGAAAGTGTAGAATCTTTATTAAGCCTTTTTGGAAACCAAAGAGAATGAATTGAATACAAAGAACTCGACTTCTACTATTTATATACAACAACAAAACTAATGAAGTGAATGAGAGTTCACTTCTTGATTGGTTGTAACAGCCAAGCTCAACCTCCACTAACTAACAAATCCTAACGGCTAGTAGACGTTGGCTCTCAACTAACTTTTGAATTTCCTTCCTTTGATTGTGTGTAGCTCTCTTTACCATTTCCTCCCTGCTTCCTCACATTGCTTTCTCTAGTTACACATTTCTAACAAATCTTAATAGCTTTGATAGGAGAATTTGAATCTATTGCCAGATCATTTGCAGATATTTGATTGGGACAATGGAGAAGAAAATTAGGAGGGAGAAATGATTTAAAATTTGTTAAACAAAATAAATAATTATATTATCTAGATTATTTCTTACACTAAGGGGGTGTTTGGTAGCTAAGATAAGCCCTAGATAGATGAATTATCTTGATTTATCTTGATTTATATGAGTGTTTGGTAGGTAAGATAAATTATCTATATAAGACTTAGGCCCATCTCGGCCCATCTCGGCCCGAAATAAATTAGTTCATTTTCTCATCTATGTTATCAGCCCAAAGAGGTGTGATAATTTATCAGCCCATATTCATCGCCAAGATAAAATATAAAATTACTAAAATACCCTCTTCTTTCATCTCTTTTATGAAAAATCCCCATCTCTTTTCTTTCTTTCTCTCTTTTCTTCTCTTTTTTCTTCTTCTTCTTCTTCTTCTTCACATTTTCGTCTCTCTGTTCTTCCTTTCTCTTTTTTTTTTCAATTCCAATCGCCTCCTCTTTTCCGTCGGAGCCGCCGGCGCGGTGAGGGGAGTTCTGCCGCCGGCCTACGCTGCTGTCTCCCGGCCGCTACCTCCGTCAGACGCCGGAAGAGGCCGCTGTTGTCTCATCGGGAGGACGCTGCGGTTGTCGCCGCCCGATTCGTCCCTCCGTCGCCCGGGTCAGGCTACTGCCGTTGCCGCCGGGTGGCGCTGCTCGCCGGGAGGACGCTGTGCAGCCCAGGAACATCACCGAGGAAGGCCCGAACAGCCCCGCACAAGCCCGAAACAGCCCCGATTCCCTCCGAACCGCCCCGAAACAAACTTTAATCACCCCGATTCAATCCGCAAGATAAGTTCTCGCACTAAATTTTGTTATTTCGATTTTTATTTTGCCGAGGGAAAGTTTGATTGGGATTGTTCGATTTGTTTGAGTTATGCGCGTGTATGATGTACAAAATGCTAACATGACTTGCAATTTGGGAAAGGATTTATACCTTCGTTGTTATGAAATTGGTTGGGCCGAGAGGGATGAACTCCGTTGGAGATGGTAAGACAAGATTAATTTTATTGGGTTAAATTAGTCATTTTGGGTCTTTATCCTAATTTTTGTCATTGCTACCAAACAAGAATGCTGAATAAATTATCTTAGATTTAATCTCAATTCTTATCTTAAAGCCCATCATACTTAATTATCTTAATGTAAGTTAACATGTCTACCAAACACCCCCTAATACTACTATTAATGTCAAATGTCGACAATTTTCTGTTACAAACCACGAAGATGATTAAGTTACGCTGTATAACTAAATAAAGTTTCATTGAATAACATACTACTACTAGAGTATATGGTTGCACTTTATGATCTATATACAATCCAAGTCACGTTTGGTTGGTGCAACCATTATTAAAACCACGTCCAGAAAAGAAGTTTTACATCCAGATGTCGGAAGTGCAATCTCCACCAGGATACCTCATCTCGTGGGCGAGGGACGGGCCATCCGGCTCAGCTCCAAAGTCCACGAAGAACCTAGGGTTGATCTCTAGACCTCCCCTCTCCGTGTCGACATCAATCTGGAGCATGTGACTGCCTTTCTCCACCATCTCCGGATAAAACTGACGGTCCCAAGTACTGAACATCGAGTTTGTAACGTAAAGGCGCTTCCCGTCCAAACTCAGCTGTATCATCTGTGGTCCTCCTCTTAGTTGGTTCCCCTACATTATTGAAAAATTGTGAATTGCTTGGGTCTCAACTCGATAAAAGCTCGTATAGTGTTATTACTAATTGAAGTGTAGTAGAAGCTCTGCTACACTTCAATTAGTAATAAACGAAAAAGCTCAATTGCATTAGCTATTTTAACTATATAAATAAAGCTCGAGTTGGACATGATAGTAAATAAATCGAGCTTGAGCACAACATTACTTGATCACACCGGAAAAATTAATTGAGACATTTCGTTGATAAGCAAAAGAGGCATACGAAGTTGGGTTTGGTATGTTGTGCCATCTTCCGCCTCCACCACCACTGGACTTCCTTTCTTGATTATGCCTTCAACACAAACCTGGCCTACCAAATGTGGATTTGCAGGATCTTCAACATTATACTGTCTTATGTCTCCATGGAACCAATTGGAAAGGTAGAGGAAGCGATCATCGAGCGATATCAAGAAGTAAGTTATAAGACCAGGCATCTCTGGTTTAATCCAGTTCTGCACCTTGAGTGGCTTCACTGATATTGCTAACTTGTGACCCCAAGTCTCATCCGGCTTCTTGAAAAACCTTACCATATTGGTTGCAAAAGCGCATGCCGCGAAGCCCGTGTCTTTGGCTGGATCATGCAAGAATCGTACCTGTGGATAGATCATCAGAAACACTAAGTGGCTGTTTGGTAGACATCTTAAGATAACACAAGATAATTAGTGTAAGTGCCTAACATGGGCATCATCTTATCTACCAAACATTCAAATAAACCAATATATATAACTCCTATATCTTGGCTTTATCTAGGCTATCAAACAAGTTATAGCAACAACTACTAACCTCCAAAGGTAGGAGGCCATTATTTCCAAGATCCAATGTCTGTTTCAGCTCTCCTCCTGGCCAGCTGTAGACGTGCAAATGTCTCCCGTATAAACCATCAGAAACATGCTGAAGGTTGAAACCTTTGGTAAAAGTGGCTGGAGCTCCACATGATGTGCTGATCATGGTCTTGTGTCGAGGCTGGTACCAGAAATCATAGCCATAAAGGGGGTTGTGCCCTGGTTTCTCCCACCTGCCGCAAACATTCCCATTTATTAAGGTCGCTTTCCAGACGGAATACAATATTTCTAAACAATCCATGACCAGATGTCTACCTTCCTTTGACATTAAAGTCGGAGTCCAGGAGTAGAAATCCATTTCCTTCAGCATTTCCATCTTTATCTCCAAGACACGACACCATGATTTCACCAGACGCGAGACAGTGAGGTGTGTGAGGATATGCCAGCCCCGTCTTCTCACTTATATCCTTGGGATCAACGACCTTATGTAAAGATGGAGCCCTCGGATCCTTTTGAGTATCAACAGCATATATGCGCCCAGACCTGAGAAATAGATAAGAGTTAATAATAGTATCCAATAATTTCCTATAAAGATCATAGACATGTGAAAGACTCAGAAATATTGCTACAAATAAACAACAAACAATCCATTCCTAAAGAAGGGAAGCGTAAAAAAAGGACTAGTTACAGTAGCGAAGGGAGAACAAGAAAGCGTCTAGCAGCTGATGGATCTCCATGGCAAGAGCTGCAAGCATTCCATCCAGAGTGGTGCAGTTCGTCTCCAAGGTAAGGCATGGGCAACCTATGAATGACTTTAGAATATGTTGGCGAATTTGGATCAATATCCACAGTAGCAAGGTAATCTGGCTTCTCTTTTCCAGTTCCTATTAACGTTAAAAAATGCAGCAAAATTTCCATGAATTATCTACTAAAGATGAAGAAACTGAATGGAAGAGAAAGCAGAAATATTACCATTATGTGTACAAGTAAGATAGATCAAAGTTTCGTTGGGGCCAGACATGGCTTGAAGCGGAGAAGCATAACCTGGTCCTTTCTTGCAGCACCCATTTTCCACCACACCCAAATTTGTTGCCATCATATCCTTCTCTAGCTCTCTCTCTCTCTCTCTCTCTCAAGTCTAGCCTCTTTTGTCTTGCTCTTGCTTCTGAAATGAAGCATTCCAGAGACATATTTATAGCGCCTTAGGTTTTTCAAGAGTTGTGTCATGGCACGACAACAATCCTAACCTAACCTAGGCATGGGAAAAATTAAATGATTAGTTAATAAAATCATGGTGCAATAAGTTACTGCTCCCTAAAATTCAGTATCTACTATGCATATGTCATTCAATAGTGTAATACTGCATGTGTTACATAAAAGATATCTCCATTAAAAATGTCGCGTTTTTATTTTAAAAAAAAGTTATCTCCACTTAACATAGACTGAGATAATAACAAAATATTGAGTTATTATAGAAAATATAGTCAAACATATCAAATTTAGTCTTCACCTATAGTGAAGATTGAAATAATTATATATCTATAAATATATAAAAAAGGGGATGTGATCAAATCAATAGGTGAAATTCTGCCAAAAATCAAAGTAAATCTGAGTCATTGGATCTTGTGAACTGTTAGATTAATGTCACGCGTCATCTAATAATGTAGATTGTGTAGTCTAATAATGTAGCTCGGCTAATAATGTAATGCTTTTTAGTCTAATAATGTAGCTCGGATATTATTATCACAATCATCCAATCTAAGATCCAAGAGATGAGATTTGCTTTGATTTTTGACAGAATTTCACTTATTGACCATAGTGCGCCCCTGTAAAAGAGGTTGAAATCTATATATATAGAGTCTCATTATTCACAAATATAGTCTTAAAGACCGAACTAGAGACCAAATTAGGGCCCTTAGATCTAGTTTTTAGTGGATGAGATGAGCTAATGTAGTGAAAATTTTCGTAGTTCATTACATACCCAAATTACTTCAACACGAGGGTATTTAAGTCATTTTATAATTAGGGTAAAAGTTAGAATTCGTAGATCACAAAAATTTCACTCATTCTCATACCCCGCCTCTTCTTCTCTCAAAACCTCTCCGAAAACCTCTCTGAAAAATCAAGGATTCTTCATCTTCATCAATCATCTCCGACCGATTCAACTGAAATTGGCGACAACCATCCCCGATTCAGCATCTCCATCGGTTGATTCAACATATCCATCGATCATATTCGGCCAATTTCAACTGAAATCGACGACAATCATCCCCGATTCAACATCTCCATCAACCGATTCAGAAATCTCCATCCGCCGAGATCGACATCTCTTCAGCCTAACCCGAAATCGGCGTCAATTCGAAATGGTTGACACACGCAAATCGTCGTCGACCGAAGGTGAAGGACGCCTATTACGTTTTGGCGGTACGTCTGGTTCAGGTAATACACATTTGATTTTTTGCTTTGATTTTTCATTAGGAGATATTACTTCAACATTTTATTGTTGCATAAATCGATTACTTTAGGATAGATTACTTCACAGTACTTCTATGATATTTGAGAGAAATATATCAAAAAGTGTGGCTACAGAAATCATCGATTTAGTTCATTTCATGAGGATATTACTTCATTTCATGAGGTTATTACTTCATTTCACGAGGCTATTAATTTAGTGTTTGATTTTTCATTTTTTTATAATTTATGTAGTTAATGTGTGCTTATGGCTCATTTCTGGACTCAGAATTATGTGGCATAAAATGATATGCATTTTCTAAATGTGATTTATTACTTTATAATTTGGAAACATTGCTTCATAATTCAGATTTCAAAGCACAATACTTTAGCCGCCGATTTTAATGGTTGACACAAGAAAATCGTCGATGGAAGGTGAGCAACAGTGATTGCGTTCTGGCAGAACGTCTGCCTCAAATAATACACTCTTTTGAAGCTTTGTAGTGTTTGAAATTCTAATTTACTACGTCTATTTGTAATTTGGTTTCTGATTTTCGTCCAATTATTTTATGAAGCAAACCAGAGGAAGGTCAACGTATGCGTCAAATATACTCGTAGGCCAGTAGCTAAATCATAGCCGGTGGATAAATCAAAACACAAGAAAAGTTCGTTTGATGCTCAGTACTGCAAGCCAAATCCCTATGCCAAACGGTAAAAATAAATTTATGACCTAGTCCTAATTCATGGAATGAAGTTAATTGTGTTGTATGAAGAAATAATAGTCGAATGAACTAACTAAACTATTTGATGAAGTAATAACCTCATGAAATGAAGTAATATAAACTAACGTGTTTTGTATGCATATTTTGCTAGGAAATAAGATTGAATGAACTAACTAACCAATTTGATGAAATAATAACCTACTGAAATGAAGTAATATAAACTGACATGTTTTGTATGCATATTTTGCTTTATAATTACATTGAATAAACTAAATAACTTATTTGATGAAGTAATAACCACATGAAGTGAAGTAATATAAACTGACATGTTTTGTATGTATATTTAGCTGAGAAGTATACTTGTAATGAACTAAAGAACCTAACGATAATGTTACAAACTATTTTAATGATGATATAAACTATGTTTCAAATGTTGAATTGTTGTTATGTGTTTCTTATATATATGTGAAGATAACACAAGGGAAAATCCTCTAACTCACAACAGGGTGAAAAATCAAATCGGAGGAGAGGGATGAAGAGTTTCGGAAGATGTAGTTGAGGCATGGTGACATATTGATGAGGACATTTGTGCAATCACTGGATGGGCCGTCCCCACGCCCTAACAAATGGGCGGTGCCCAAAATCACGGCTCAGCCCATTGAGATGGGTTGGTGTGTCAAATTTGGATGATTTCTTGTATTGGAAAAGTTTGTATTTTTTTTTCTTTTTTCAAATGGAGAGTTTGTATTTGGTTATGGGGTTTATACAGTGAGGATGATGTGGTTTACAAACTTTCTCATACAGTGGAAATAGTTGACTATTTTGGAGAAAATTCAAATGATTTTATTCACTCACAGTACTAAACTATTGTAATGAATAATAAACTACTACAATGATGTAATGAACCTCCTGGGATGAACAATAAATACTAATAAATATTTGATTAATAAAACACTTCACACAATCTATTCGATTTAAAGTTTGTCAAAAATTTAAACAAATTCAAATTCAGAGTGTGATGAAGTAATAAAACAAATGGAATGAAGTAAATAACTTCAGTAATGAAGTACAAAACCTACTGGAATGAAGTAATAAACTATAAAGAAGTTAATGAAATACGAAACCTGCTAGAATGAAATAATTTTCTACTATAAGAAAATAAGCTCATCTATCTTGTCACAATTCTTGAATCATGCTGACCAACCTCGCCAAATTTTGCGGATTTACAGCCAAGCTTGGACACATCCTTTATTACTTTCTCAAGGCGTGAAACTTTCCGACTGCTGTAACCCTTGGTGTTGATGACATCAGGAGGGTGAACTTCAATTTCACTAGGGACTTGCGATAAATTCTAAATCATCTTTCTCTTGTCACTTTAGGACAAGAGAGCCCCCTCGCTACGTACTTATTTTTTCATTTCTTCAATGATATATTTTAATGCACGATTTGATCAATATTTCTCTCAATAAGCCATGCGACATCGTAAAAATCTGCATATCCACCACCACCACAACAACAAGAATCATCATTCAACCAGAATTTAAGTTCATTCGTCCATGCTATTACTTCATTTATAAAGGCAATTTAGTTCATTATAAGTACAATTAATCACGTACTTATGCATACAATACACTTCAGATTATCATTTCATATTAACCGGAATTAAGTTCATTCAAACATGTTATTACTTCATTCAACTAGATATTTGGTTCATATTAACTAAAGCTTTACGCAAACTTATGCATACAACACAATTGAGTTCACGATACTTCATTCAACCTGCGGATTACTTCATTCAACCTGCGGATTACTTCATTATTGATTTGTTTATTCTACCGGCATGAAAAAATCAAAAAAATATTCATCGACAAGGTTCAACAAGAGATTGTTCATCACATTGGTTAAAATACTTTATCAATCGAGGGTATTTTTGCCTTCATTAGGTAGCCAAATTACATCAACCGAGGGTATTTTTGTCAAATTACATTTATAGTTTATTACTTCATCCAGTAGATTTATTACTTCATTCCAATAGTTAATTACTTTATTCCTGTAGATTATTACTTCATTCCACTTTGAATTTGAATTTATTTAATCTTTTTACACAATTTAAAGCAAATAGACTGTGTGAAGTGTTTTCAAAATGAAGTATTTATTCTTTATTATGATGTATGTCAATATTGATGAAGTTATAACCTCATTTAATAAGGTAATGGACTGAAGTAATAACTCAATTGAAGTTCAATGAAGTAAAATCCTATTGTGATGAAGTGGTATACTTGTTGAATGAAGTAAATGCACATATGAATGAAGTAGTGATCACTCTTCCTTATATGCTCAAGAATCCATTAAAGTAATAACCTAGTCGAATGAAGTGATAAAACTATTTGAATGAAGTAATAGAATAGAATAAAATGAAGTAGTGATCGAATCAAAAGAAGTAATATAGATAGTTAAATAATGAGGTAGTAATAATCTAGGTGAATGAAGTAATAATGCAAGTGAATGATGTAATAGTTCAGTTGAATGAAGTAAATATAGAAATCTAAATAACAATGATTTTTATACTTTTTCTTCTCCAAATTTGTAGGCAATGACAGTCCAAATTTGTAGCCAATGACAGTATAATTTTCTCAGAATTCTCAAAAACAAAAAACCCAAAACTCATCGTAATCAACTACCGTTTCCCGTTCTTAATCAGATCAGCGGAGGCACCGATTCATGGAGAAATCTTCCAGTTTCTCGCTGTTCTTCAAGAGGCTGAACAAGAAGGGGAGCAGCAGCAGCAGCAGCCGGAGCGAGAGCGAGAGAAGCACCTCCTCCGGCAGCGGCAGCGGCTGCAGTTCGTGGCGGTGGAAGTTGAGGAGCTCCGCCGCATTGCGGTGGAAGAAGAGGTTCAATCTGCACCTCTGGTTTATAAATGACGTCCTTTTCAAATTCGTCTCCGCCTTCGAGGCCGTGTGTTTGGTCTCCGAGCTCTGCTTCTTCTTCCTCTGCTGCGGATGCCATTTCTGATTTCGATTTTTTTCTTCTCCACTTCTCGAATTGAATTGTTGACGCACAAGCACGTGGTTGTAGGGATGAGTTTTCGGTGAGTGATAACTGACTGAAGGATTTAATCTGATGTTCGACTTTTATTGTTGCTGTTTTTTTTAAAAAATTTCCTGCTTGATCTTTTTCCTGGATCCATACTTATGTGTAAAGGCTAACATCAGCTGTATTAATTTACTGATATATTCTTCCAGCGTAGTATGATTTCTGCTGTAATTCAATATCCGATTAAGGCAATTTAGGCTACACAATTGTCTGATGATGGAGATAAATGAAGATTGAAGGAGATTACGGGAAGGAGATCGATGAAGATGAAGGAGATTGCGAGAAGGAGATCGATGAAGGTTGAATGAGAGATCGGCAATTGAAGAATTGAGAGATGGGAAGAAACACGTATTTTATGTTTCATAATATAGTGGTTTCCCAAAATACCCTTCAGCAAGTTTTTTGGGATAAAATAATGAAAGAATGGTAAATTAATCCTAACCACAAGATTAAGAAAATGGATGGACAATATTTGGTCTCTAGTTCGGTCTTTAAGAAGAGTTCGACATTGATCACAACCCTATATATATATATATATAAGGATGTATTAATATGACAACTCTCTTTATTGCAACACCATACCACCATTTTAGGTCGTTAGATCTGAAAATCGTGTGATTCTCATGCTGCCATGTGGCAGTCCATTTTAATTAAATTGGAACATAAAAAACGCTGAAGAGCAAAATCGACATTTTCTATTTTTAGTCTGTAACCATATTGCAGTGTTACTCTGTGAATATTGCAGTGTTAAGCGGTAGACATCATTTGTAATAGTTTTTTTTACCTTAACAAATTGCAGTGTTACTCTATAAATATTGCATTGTTACTAAGCAGTATTTGCAGCTTACATATTACTTTATTGTACTTGTTCATGATATAGTTTATTCAAACGATTGCAGATTTGTTCTCGCAGTATTACGAATTATAGCTTTGTGGTCTGCAGTCTTCCTTCAATTTCAGGAATGCGGCTAAAATGTGGGATATGTCAAATTCGGTTCTGATTTAAATTTTTGGGAATTGACTAAAATACTCACGCCTGCAATATCCAACACATAAGACTATAATCCGAACTCTATTTCATCAATTCAATCTAGGCGTCCATCTTTTAGATCTAAGAGCTAGGATTAGTGTTATGATGCCAATCTAAACATGGTTTCATCATAATGCTTCTCTATCTATAAATTTATATCTATACATGTATAAAAGGGAAGTTTAATGAAAACAACAAAGATGTCATTATGAAGATTGGGGTAGGAACGCAATTTATTTATTTTATCTGAAATTACATTCCAATGTCAATATTTATTTATTTTATTTTGAAAATATAAAAGTATGTTTATAATTAACCTAGGAAGTCATGTAGAAGAAAAATCCAAGGAAGTAAAGGAGAAGAAAAAGAAACCAATGCACTGTGAAGGCAATATTGACTCATAGATTTATGGTTAAACAATTAATATTTGTTTATTTATTAAATGGATTGAATTGGCTTTTTAATGGACCGTAATAGTTGATGTGTTCAAATTTTAAATGAAATGATTTTGAATGGCATAGTTGATAGGTTTAAATTTTTAATCAACTACTCCATCACTATGCGAATAGCAGTCCCATTTCATTTCGGCTCGAATTTTAAGAAATGTCAAGAAAAAAATAGGTGGAAGAAAGTGGAATATGAGAGCATTCACATTGGAAGGGCCCTCCTAGAGGGTCCTCCCATTCCACATCAGTATTTGACCTAAGGGCATATCTTCCTGCAATGGAAGAGGCCTCCCATTCCATTTCGTTTCCACATTATCATTATTTTGTTCAATTTTTTTAGCACTTCTATATTTAATATGTTATCAAATTAAATAGATTTAAAAATGCAAAAAAATATTAATACGCAAATTTTCGTTGTATTACAACATTGAAAAAAAGAATACAACGAGATGCAAAAAAATGGAATAAACAAAAAATAAAATAAAGGCCAATGATCAGCCCATCGCTCACAATGGATGGCCGATCATCAGCTTCCTCCATCAGCTAAGGCCGATATATCGGCCCTTGGGAGGGGGCGGTTAATCGGCCCTTTCCCTGCTATGGTAGGCCGATAGGGACGATCGGGAGGGCCTCTCCATCAGCCAAGCATTGAGAATGGCCTGAGTCTAACTTGTATATATTAGTTTTAAATGATATGTGAGTGGAATGAATTAGTGGAATGTGAGACTTCTTTACCAGTTATAGTAATTATAAGCCGGGACTCCTATTCATGGATGGACCAAAATAGAAAAAAGGGACTCGCTATTTGCGTACGGAGAGAGTATAATTCGTAATGATTTAGTAATTAGCGGATATTAAATATATTAATCATATTTTTTAAGCAAAATCATTTTTTATTTAATAAATATGAAGAAAATAAATTGGATCGTGCATCACACGGGTTGTGACAATAGTTAAACTAATGCTAAAGCTTAAACAATATACATTCACCTTTTATATTTGTCCACACAAATATTTTTTGAATAAATATATATAAATGAATAATTTTAATTAATCATTAAATTATTTAATTTATGTATTTTAGTATTTTTAAAAATAAATAAACCTTAGATTTATATTAACAAACTAAAATTATTTAATTCCAGCCAAATTATTCTAATTGAGCTAATTAAACTAATCTAATTAACTTGGGCTAATCTATAAGAGCCCACTACTTGAATTGGGCTAATCTATAAACTAATTAAATTTATAGCATAATTTCACCATGATGATGTGGCTATGTAGTATTCCATCAGCTCATCGCTCACAATGGATGGTCGATCATCAGCTTCCTCCATCGGCTAAGGCCGATATATCTGCCCTTGGGAGGGGGCGGTTGATCGGCCCTTTCCTTGCAACGGTTGGCCGATAGGGCCGATCGGGAGGGCCTCTCCATCGGCCAACCATTGCGAATGACCTGAGTCTAACTTGTATATATTAGTTTTAAATGATATGTGAGTGGAATGAATTAGTGGAATGTGAGACTTCTTTACCAGTTATAGTAATTATGAGCCGGGACTCCTATTCATGGACGGACCAAAATGGAAAAACGGGACTCGCTATTCGCGTACGGAGAGAGTATAATTCGTAATGATTTAGTAATTAGCGAATATTAAATATATTAATCATATTTTTTAAGCAAAATCATTTTTTATTTAATAAATACGAAGAAAATAAATTGGATCGTGCATCGGGTTGTGACAATAGTTAAACTAATGCTAAAGCTTAAACAATATACATTCACCTTTTATATTTGTCCACACAAATATTTTTTGAATAAATATATATAAATGAATAATTTTAATTAATCATTAAATTATTTAATTTATGTATTTTAGTATTTTTAAAAATAAATAAACCTTAGATTTATATTAACAAACTAAAATTATTTAATTCCAGCCAAATTATTCTAATTGAGCTAATTAAACTAATCTAATTAACTTGGGCTAATCTATAAGAGCCCACTACTTAAATTGGGCTAATCTATAAACTAATTAAATTTATAGCATAATTTCACCATGATAATTGGGCTATGTAGTATTCCATCGGCCCATCACTCACAATGGATGGCCGATCATTAGCTTCCTCCATCGCCTAAGGCCGATATATCGGCCCTTAGGGAGGGGGCGGTTGATCGGCCCTTTACCTGAAATGGTTGGCCGATAGGGGGCCTACTCAAAGTGCATGTTTTTTGGAGACGGATGGAGTATTATTATCTATTTTTCTGCTAGTTGCAGTCTATATGAACTGCTTTAACTCGATTTCCTTTGGGGTGAATACAAAAATAGATTTAAGTAATGAAAGTACTTAATTTATTCAATTCTTGTAATAATGGTTTAATTAGAAAAATTACGTGTGACCGAATTGTCAATTTATACCGAATTACACAATATGGTATGAATAGGCAAATAGCCAAATTACGTTCAACCAAAATAAATTTCAACAGAATTAGAAAATATCTTTTGAATTCAATCAATGAGACAAGTGATTGAATTTTATTAGAGAAAATTTGTTTTTTCATATAGCAAACAAGTCATTTTTCTTTATTGTAAATTAAATGATAAACTCCTAAGTTACAAAAGATCTTTTAGACAATAACCTATATACTTAAAACATCTCCAACCATTTATATAAAAATTAAACTTTTTTTTGTGTAAATGTCAAATGAAATAATGATTACTTTAATATTCATACATGACTACGACTTAAAATAAATATTCTCTTTTCACTTACTTTTTATACTTTTCAATCATTCCTTTATATTTTATCTATGTTACATATTAATCCCACAACACTATATCAACAACTTATATTTTTCTATTTTTAGAATTTTTGTAATATGTACCTTTTTAATTTTAAATGTTATTTTAACTATTATTTTATTGGATTTCATAGAATATTTATTAATTTATTTTATTACTCAAATTCATTTGATTAATTTCTTAAAAAAGAAAGTTATAAATAACACTTGTCTTATTAAGTTATGCTTACTAACTAAAATTATCAATTTCAATCTATATTATTCTAATTCAACTAAACTAAATAATTTGGACAAACAAAAAACCGCATACAAAATATAATCTAATTAAACTAAACTAATTAACTTGAAAAGAAAAATTAACATGTTTATACGTTAATAATATTATATATATATAATATATTAAATATTATTTTAATATATTTTATATAATATGTATTATATATAGTATATTCTAATAAGTTTATATTTTATATATATATATATATTATTAATGGTATATATAAAATAAAATATATTATATACATATATTAATTTATGTATGTTTTTTTTTCCAGTTTTTCAGTTTTTTTAAATTAATTTTAGTTTTTTCGGTTTAGTTCAACTTTTGAAGTTTGGTTTTCGGTTTTTCGATTTTTCAGGTTTGGTTTGGGTTTTTAATTAAATTCCGTTTATCGGTTTTGGTTCGGTTTAGGCAAAAAATCGAACCGAAACCCGAATGCTCACCTCTATGCGTAAGTGTTTATTTTGTTCATGCTTTATGCACTTTAAGTTGCTTACTCAGTTTACGTTACTTGCCTAAGTTGTCTATTTACATTTCAGTTTATGTTAGCTCCCAGATTCCCACTAGTTAGATTAGTTTAATTTATGCAAGTAGATTAGTTTCTCAACCCTAAGCTAGAGCGTGGTTGCATGGCCAACCACACCTCCTCGGCCAACCACACCTCCTCGAGCGTGTTAAATCACCTAAACATCCGAATTATCATTCCTCATGGGATCAACATCCGCACTTACCATGTACTATTCTTTAGATATCGGTACAGTGGAAACAAATTATAAATATTTTTTACCAAAGAAAGGGAGCGCCTAACTCCTCGCCTTTCCCAGCTCTCTGTCAGACACCTTCAACTTGGACATGCCAACCATTGAAGATACAAACGTTGACAATTTAAGATATACTTGAGGATCTAGAAATAGATCAATTCTTAACTTTTGAATCATGTTTAGAGGGTAAAATGACCAAGACACCTTTCAAGTTGGATATGTGTATTTGATGCGCCACAATTTAGAATCCTTTAATCAATTCAAGGGATTTAGAGCACTTAGGATACGCAACTTGGTAAGACAATCAAGATTTTGTGGCCTGACCGTGGTGGAGTGTACCTCAGCAATGAGTTATTGGACCGCTTATCATTAGTGAGAATCAAATTACAATAGACTGCGCGTGGCATACCACAATAGAATGACATAGCTAAAGAATGAGTAAGACCTTCTCAAATATGGTTCGATCGATGATGAGTTATGCTTGGTTACCCATTTCAGTTTGGGATCATGCTTTGATTACAACAAGCTCCACATTTAAAATTTACCATCTAAATGCATATGAAAGACCCTATGTGAGTTGTGGACTATATGCAAGCCTAGTCTAGCACATCTCAGAGTATGAGTTGTGCTGTAATGTATTAAAGAAGGATCCAACCAAGCTGAAATCTAATATTGAGGTATGTTTATTTAAAAGATACCCCAATGAAATGAAAGACTATGAATTCTCTAGTCTCTGAAATAATAAGGTATTTGCGAGACTAAGAATTTGACATGAATGAAAATACAGGGTTGTAAGGAACCCAAGTTCTATACCTGTCGTTGAACATGCAACTCTCGCTTCAGAACCTTAACCCACAACTATTAATCAGTATAGGGCAGTTAGGATCGATTCCATGAGGAAGGATGTCTTGCAAAACGTGTGCAAAGACTCTTTGGAAAGGGGTTTTGGCTTACTGTCACGCTACATGATTTGGATCCATGTAGATTGAGATCCATTAACCCAAGATTTATACCCTTAAATGATGTTTGATCTTGCAAATGAACACAAAACACAAAAGCCACTAAAGGATAGGGTGGATATAGCCTTCAAAAACTAGATCCAAAATGATTTGATGGGAGATGAGAAATGAAGAAGTATGAATTTGATATTAGCTAAATCCATTGATGGAGAAAACACTCTAAGTAATCTTCTACATACTATATTCAACTAATGGCTCCACTACTCAAAAGAATTCAAAAACCCTTGATGCATACCTATACTTGATCATACTTGATTAGATCAATTGATGATCAAGCAACCTAGAAAACTAGGAATCAGATAAAAACTCTCACAAGAGAGAAAAAAAGGCTCAGAAGATTCTAATTCATTATTCAACCAAGTAGAAAAATGAGAAAATGTGTTATTTATAGCTTAGGACAAAATTTCAAGAAAAGGCCCACACAATCTAGCCTCTGCATGAGCAACCTGGGAGGGTGTACTCGGCGGCCTCGAGTCACCCGTCCGGGTGGAATCCCCTTGGATCGTCGACGCCTTAGTTTTGTCACCCGTCCGGGTGGATTTTGGTGGCCGAAAGTCACCTGTTCGGGTGGAACTCACTGACTCCGCCATGCCTTCATTTTGTCACCCGTCCAGGTGGAACATTCTGCACTATGCAGCTTCCGTAAAATGGCCATAGCTCCCTCCTCCGGACTTCGATTGAGGCGTGTAAGATGCTTACGCGAAGCTCTTTCGAAGACGAAGACATTAGTATCCTTTTGAAAGCATTTGGACGTCGTCTCTATAGGCAAATAACTGGTCGAATCAAGCTGTATATGAAATCCTCGATGCACGGCTTCCATGATCGTATCACTGCATGAGTGAGTTAAGTTTATCTTCTACAACTGGAACTGTAAACCGGGTATTGACCAAACTGGTTAACTGACCTAGAAGACTTAAGAAGGAATGGAAATGCTTCAATAAATCAAAATTGGACACATAAATGCTCAAACGTTAAAGTAAAATGTACTCCCTCCGTCCCATTTAAGATGAAATATTTGGGAATCGACACGGAATTTTATGTAGTGTTGTTTTGTGAGTTAATGATGAGAGAGTAAAGTAAGAGAGATGAAAAAGTAGAGATAGAGTTGTTTCCATTTTAAGAAATGTTTCATTTTTAATGGGGCAACCAAAAAAGGAAAACGTTTCATTTTTAATGGGAGAGAGGGAGTATATATAAACATCAAACACACTTTACAATTAGAACACGTCGAAATATGAGAGAGCACCAACTTTAACAGATAGTACGAAAATTTCGTAAAATAGACAAACATATTGGAAAAATAATTCAGGACCACTTTACTCTAACTAACCTAAACGTAGGCGTGCACAAACCCAACCGGCCTGGCGGTTAACCGCCGGTGCGGGCCCGCCGGTTCATGAATCGGAACCGGCGGTTTGAACCGTCGGGCGGGTTGCCGGTTAACACGAGCCGGTTCAGGGTCGGCAAAATCATGATCCGTGAACCGGCAGTTCGGTGGTTTGAACCGTCGGTTCAACGGTTCAAACGGTTAACTCTGGGATAGGTTCGTAGGGTTTCAGAGTAGGGAGTAGATAAACCGGCGGTTTCTGACGAAAACCGCCAGTTCAAACCGCGGTTCCGGGAACTTTTCAGGGATAGGGCATAGGGTGCGGTGCATAGGCATGCTAACCAGTCAGAAACCGGCGGTTTTGTGTTGGAAAACCGTGGACTAAACCGCGGTTTTGTGGAAAAACCGCCGGTTCGGCCGAAATTTGTTTTTTTTTCTTTTTTTATTTCTTCCAATTTTACTCCTATAAATACCCCACTTCCCCTTCATTTCTCCTCACCCCATTCTTGTGTTAATAAGAATTTCTCTTCTCAATCTCAATTTCTCTATTCTCTCCTCATTCTCTCTAATTGCTCAAGTTGTTTAATAGTTTCTACTTACTACTATATTTGTTGTTGTGCTCATAATTCATCACTTATACTCCATATGACCATATTCCATCCATACTACTTTCATTTATCACTATGTCTTCTTCTCGTGGTGGATCGGGCCGTGGTGATCGGGGCAAGGGAATTGCCCAAGATCAAAGTACTAGTCGTCCCTCAAAATCAAGGCGACCTAGTCGTCGAGAAATTATGGAAGAGGTTTCTCGAATGCAGGCTGAACGCATGCAAGTAAGTAATGAAAAATTAATTTTCCAATTCATATTTCATAATTTCATAAAATTGAGTTCATAATTTTTTTTTGCGTTCATACTTATAACTTCAACATATATAATATTTGTAGATAGAAGAAGATCAAAGAACGCCATGCTACTCGCTGAAATGCAACAAGGTGGGGGTAGGGGAGGTGGTTCCCAACAAGCTGACGAGTTCGATGTTGCTATATCGTCGGACTCGGACACCAACGAGGATAGATCTCATTCTCGTATTCCGTCTAGCACCGGCGAAAATGAGGAGATGCCTCCCCCTCCACCCACTAACACGGCAAAAGCTTTGAAATCTGACATTTTTGTCAAACACTACAAGAAGGTCCCGGTGGTGATTCCAAGTCCTCATGATCCGACCTCTCAAGAAGAGACATCAACGTTTCATGCTTACTGCAACTATTGCGATAAAGTGTACAAATTTGCGAGTGGTGGAGGATATGGCATCCTCCAGCGTCATTTGGTGACGAAGCATCCGGTAGAATGCGGCACTACCTCTACCCAAACCCAACTTAACTTCCAACCCGGCGGATCGGGTTCGTCAGGTACGCCTCTGTTTAAATATGATCAATTTTTTTTTTCTGATGTTATGACTCGATGGGCGGCAATGAAACACTTTCCTTTTAACCTTTACGATGACAAAAAATTAGAGGTTACTATGCAAAATGGTTTGAACGTAGCAATCAAGAGAATTGGTAGAATGACCGTGCAACGATCTACCGTTCGGTAATGTTTGGAGAAAAAGGTAGAATTATCACGTTATATAGTCAACTTGGGCAACAGAGTGAACATTTGCTCCGATGTGTGGACGAATTGTTTTAACTGTCATTCATACATGGGCATTACGGTTCACTTTGTGGACAATAGTTGGACTTTAAACAAGCGTTTAATAGGTTTTAGAGAATTTGAAACTCCACACACTGCACCCGAAATTGTTTCTTTGATTATACAAGTTTTAAATGAGTTTCAATTATGCAACAAGATATTTTCTATCGGTTTTGATAATGCAACTGCCAACACCGCAAGTATTAGCGATTTGATTGCGGCTTGTACACCGGTAATTGGAGGTAAGTATTTTCATCAACGATGCATTTGTCATATTTTAAATTTATGTGTACAAGATGCGCTTGAATTATGGCAAAAACATGTTTCTCCTATTAGAACTGCAGTTAGATTAATCCATCAAAAGCCACCTATTGGCAAAGCAAGGAAGAAATATTGTCATCAAAAGAATGTCAGGTATACGAATTTTACTATGGATGTGTCTCATAGATGGAATTCGACATATGATTGTCTGAATTCTACTTTGACACATAAAGATGCTTTATGTGATTTTTATAGAACATATCCCGTTCATGATTTATATCTTTCGCATAGTTGTTGGGAACACAGTGTGGCTTTATTTAAATTGTTTAAAAAATTTAAAAGTGCCACTGTTGAATTGTCGCGTGTTTATTACTGCACTGCTGTTCGTGTTTCAGAGCATTGCATGTACATATCCCTTGGTTTTAAAACTGCAATGAAAAATGCTTCCTCTTCCCCTGAGCTAATGTGTGTCTTATATTACATGATTGGAAAATGGCCCAAGTATTTCAGTGAGATTCCCACCGTGTTTTTGATTGCAAAGGTATTGGATCCAAAATGGAAATTAGCCGGTACCTCTAGGATTTTGGAGTTTTATTATAACAATTTGAGTTCAATTGATCTTGTCCCCCTTCAAGCAATCCAATCCGATACCAGTGACGAATTTGGAGTAGACCTCTCAGAAACCTTTCAAATAACCCTCCCGGACCGGTCCATTGTCCAACAAACCTTCGAGTATAACTTGCGCGCTCTCTACACCGAATATGAAACCAAGTATAATAACACTCACCAAGTCAGAAGAGCCCCCCTCCTCCACAACATAACTATGGCTTCGCATTTCAAGCCAATTATGATGACCCCGACGCCGCGTCCCAACTAGCCGACCTATACAGCTACAGCACCGGCGGAAGGACCGTAGGTATGGTAAGTGAATTGGATTTATATTTCGATTCACTCTTTTCATTTGGTGATGAAGGTCCTACTCCTCCCGCCCAAATCGACGTCCTCGATTGGTGGGGAACCCACAAGAAAGATTTTCCCATCATTGCGTCAATGGCCAAGGAGATTTTCTCTGTTCCAGCTTCCACTGTCGCCGTCGAGTCCGCTTTTAGTGTTGGCTCGCATGTGTTGGATGAATCAAGAAGTAAGCTCTCGTCGAAAAATATGGAAGCCGTGATGTTACTTGATGATTGAGCCAAAGCCGACGTTAGAGAATAAGAAAATGATTTGGATGATCGTCAGGAGGGATCACAAGATGAATTCACCGGGGATGAATCGTAGACCAACCGTAAACTGCCGTAGGCCAAGCCAAATAGGTAAGTAAGGTAAGAGAACTACGTGGGCTTTGATTCCCTAATGCAAATGAGCATTGGGGATACGTAGGCATCTCAACTTAAATTTTAAATTTAAGTTGAGTTCAAGTCCTTTTTCCTTTATTTCTTTTTTTCCCATTTGTTCCTATTTTAAAAATATGCAAATACAATTACATAATTGTATTTGTATATACTCTAGTCGATGAAGTAGATTTCTCTATACGGCTAAATCCGGGAAACTTTTGACAATTCTACTATAATTGTTGATTGTTAGACTATACTCAACTCAACATTTAAAGTTTAATTGCTAAAGATGTCCTTAATTTAGTTATGTAGAAAGATCTCATTCGCCGATTAAGAGTATATATACTTATAATTTTTTTAATAAGAACTTCTAAGTCTTTTTTGTCATTTGTAATTAGCTTCGTTGTTGACTAGTAGTCTCGTTTTTATTTTAATTTTTGTTTAAGACTTCAACGCTTGTAATTGTTGCAACTTGTAATTGTTGTAACTTGTATTTAAATTTTTCAATTTGTAATTGTTGTAACTTGTAAACGTGTAATTTCAATAAAATTGCAACTTTCATCGTACTTTTTTGAATTTTATTTACGCACATTTCATTTCATGCATAAACACATATCGTGGCCCATTTGTATGCAAGTTTAGGTCATCAGACAAGTACTCCACGAACCACTTCCACTGGACATAACTCTCGGCTTCAGTCACAGCCCAAGCAATCAGCCACCAGCCATTGTTGGGATCATTCCCCATTGCTGTCATGAGCTGTCCTTTGTACATCCCTTGCAAGAAACAAGCGTCGAAGAAGATAATTGGCTGACATAACTGCATCCATCCCTTTTTCAATGGTCCTAGGCAGCTGTAGAACCTCAGGAATCTCGGACCCACGGCGCCAGAATCCCTCGTAGTCTCACAATGTATATGAATGCTAGAATCCGGGTGCGTCCGCTCCAATTCGGCTTTGTAGTAGAACAAGTTTCTATATTGGGTTGCCGCAGAGCCGAATATGTCGTCCAGTGTGTGCTCTCTGGCCCGATATGCCTTCATCCTACCTATCTTCAGGCTAAAATCTTCATCGAGACACTGCCGTATAACTGCAAGTGGAATGTGAGGGTTGGCTTTGATTTTCTCCATATAACGCTCACCTAGCCACTTTGCCGTCAGCCACATCGAATCCAACACCTGAGAGCATGTGTGCGCGTGATCGCGTTGCATATTCATCACAACGTAATCATGACCGTTGTGTATTTCGTGCTTCCTCAGGTACACATACCACTCACACCCTTGCCCTTTACAAATCGCACGAAGTTTGTCGCCGTCATTTCTTTTCACGTGCACCCACCTTCTGGTCATTATTGCATACTGCCTCAACACGTCTTAGCAGAAATCTCTATGCTTAAAAACATCACCAGGCTTCCACAACGGAAGCTCATTACTCTCGAGCTTGAACGGGGTAAACTTTATGCCGCTCTTCTTCAAACCCTCCAAATCCTCGAGGTCATCAATATCTTGTAGCTCGTCCACAACTTCTTCCTCGAACAGTGGGTTGTCTGTCATGTTCCTCTTGTCCACATAAGGTGAATACTTCCTCCGCCGTTTATCCCGTGACCCCCCTGAACCCGGCTGGTCTTCGCCTTCACCCGGCTGGTCTGCATTCTCTGGCTCACGTGTCGCTTGTTGTTGTTGGAAAATGGATTTGTAATATAAGGTGAAAAGCTGCTCATCTCGGCACATGTGTGCCAACGAGATAAAATGGTCCATCTCATCATCTTCATCATTAGTCGGCGGTCCCTCGTTATGTAGATGGCAGCCGTCCGGAACGTACTCAAATAATTGAATGTATACCTCCTCTTGAGGTTCTACTCCCGGACCATCATGTACTTCCGGAATATCTTGTACTTCGGGTTCAGCTTGCACTTCCGGTCCACCATGCACTTCAGGCCAATCATGCACTACCTGTCCAGCTTGTTCCACATCACGTTCAAGTCCGGACATTAACAATTCATCCGGAATCTCCTCTATAATGGGAACTTCCGATTGCAGTTGACATTGAGGTTCGACTGAAAAATCCAGGGTCGGGTTGTACACACTATCGTCAACATGCTGAACATCTTCACTATGAATAGATTGCCCCATCTGATTTAACATTAAATCACAAATGAACACCATACATACAAGCATAAATCACAACTCTATTACAAATGTGGGCACTAACCTCTGCCACGCTATCAGGGTCTACTATTGCTTCATCTGCATGCTGCCCAATCTGACCAAAAGATGAATCACATATGAATATCAAACATAAACAACAAATCACAAACATATTCCACAGTGGTGTACTAACCTCTGCATGGTCTATAACTGCTTCAACCTCAACCTCAGGTTGTTTCACGTGTTCACCATTGCTACCTTCTTCATATCCATCTTCTACCTCAACCTCATCTCCATCTTCGCATTCATGGACATCTCCTTATCCAATAACTCCATCGACTGCATCATTCTCTTCAACCTCCACCACAACAGCCTCTGCTTGGTCTGCACTACATGATGCAAATGCATCGATCAAATTCATACGTGCTGCCTCCACTTCCATCTTCCATTCGCGACGTTTGTCTTCTAAACTCTTGGTCAAAAACTCTTCAAACTCGACATCCCTAGGGTACCACTCAAGCATCTGTAATGGTTCCGATGGTTTCCTCCGCTCCTCGTGCTGATGTTTCTTCCTTTTCGGTTTACTCTTACTCTTCGGCACAATTGGGTCCGGTTCGTTAAGCTCTTCAATGACCACAGTGGGTTTTTTACAAGCGTTCACAAAATTTTAGAAACTCTTCCACTTTTTCCTTTCGCTTCTTGAGCAAGGCGGCCGCCTCTGTCATCTCCACGAGATAAATGTGAACAAGTTTTGTGCTAGTAGCCGCGACTTCGAGAAAAGGGGCCAAATGTGGATCGTCCGTAATGGGCATCAATGGACCTCCTATTTCCACGCCCATACAGCCATAACTGTACATTGGATTAACGTAATAGAACTTACAGATGGTTTTCCTATTGTACCCCAACCCCAACACCATTGCGGAAAGATCTAAGAGCTCGAATTGGCGAATCCAGCAATAGTCGAAGAATGTCAATTGCCCCCCAACATACTTCTTCTGTCCATTGATTTCGAAGATTGACTCTCCGTGATGAAAAGTGACGGAAAACATCCCGACATGGTCTCCTGTTAGGGTTTGTATAGAATTAGAAAACCTCCAAATTTAAACCAACAAATTTCACATACAAAGTCCTAATTTCCCATGAGCGACGACATCAAAACAATTTCACAAAACAACCAATATTTTGAGCCCTAAATCACAGTCAAAATCGCTTGCTTGGAATTTTAAATTTGAACTTGCTATATTCTTCTTCCGGAACAAAGAAATCTAGCCAGGGATCACGAATGCTCCACGTTTCTGAGTCTAAGTCGATTATCTCCGGTCCTCGAGCCCTTCTACCGTATCTAGGTGATGCCGGAGGTGATGGTGATGAAGATGATGGCGTTGGCGGCTTCTTTTTGCCCCTTGAAGAACTACGGGCGGAGGACGCTCCATCGGAACTTCGTCTCCGTTTTGGAGGCATTGATGAAAATGGCGTGAAAGGCAGTGGCGTTGTCCGAGAATTAGTGGAAAATTGTTGTGAGATAGGGTTATGGCAGACGAAAATGATGAAGTGAAAGTGGATTGGAGGGAAAAATGAAAGAGAAGCAACCGCCTAATTGTTTTGGCGAAATGGCAAAATATTGGAAATTACAATGCAGGTCCGAGCGTGGCGTGGGAAAATAATAGGAGACAAGACCCAAGCTTTGCTGTCACATCAACTACTTTTCGCCATCACTTCAACAGTGCATGCAGCAGTAGCGGCCATATAAAAATCGCCCTTTTGAGCCCTGAGGGATTTTTAAATGTTAGGGGCCTCTGCTGTTACACAACGAAAAGTTAGGGCCCTTTTGTGCAGTTCACTCTTAAATTTAAAAAGATAGAAAACTACCAAATTAGGATTTTGGATCAAAATGTCAATATAGTGTATTCAACATATCAATACGATTCATTAAATATGTCAACACAATTTAGTATTGACAGTTTATATGTATTATAATGACATATTATGATAGTTATATTGACATAAAACTGTTATTTCAGAAATACGAAAATTAAAAAAAAATCAAATTTTGACATCGGAACATATACAATGAGATCTCATTAGAATCCTTATAAAATTATCATTAATTTGATATATTTTGTGTAAAAAAATAATATAAATTGAGAAAGTTATAATCATTTAAAGTTTTGAGATATTTTTTAAAAGTTAGTTATTAGTTAGTTATAACTAACTTTTTATTAATTGATACTAATATCCCTAATTGATATTTTTTGTGCTCCGTATTGATATTCATAGTTTGTAATTTAAGAATTAATTAACAATATAACACACCCATAATATTTATTAATTAACATAAATATAAGAAATCTATTATTTAATAAATAAAAATTACATAATTATGGACCATTACGCTTCACCATTAAACATAGAGATCTTGATGTATTAAGTCTTCGATCTTTGGCTATGCATGGATGAAAGAGTTGCAATTATCAGCTTTCAAAAAAAAACTAACAATAATAATAATATCAAGCTTATTATTAATAATAACACATCGGCATCAATTTTTTCAATATGGCCATGGGTTTAATTATAAGGAAAATCACATCATTAATCATTATTACTGCTTGGTTCAATAAACAAAATTACAAAACAGCGACAATTATTTCAAGATATTTGCTCCAATCAGCACTTTGCTCCAGTTCGATTTATGCCTTTGCCGATTCCTTAACAATATTGGTGTACTACTGAGATATATACTCTGATTTGCTTCCGTTGAGACTTTATTCATTTTATGCCTTTATTTCATTGAAGATTATCTTCTTTCGATAACTACTGAGATATATACTTCTCATTTGCTTCGCTAAATTCCAAGTTTTGAACTATTTTTCGTGCCCAAAGAATTATTTCCCCTTTCTTCCCCACTTCTTTAATCCCCATTAGTCGCGATAAACCGAACTTTCTATCCTTAGAAAGTGCAATCATGACAACCATAGATGAGATTTTATCAGATCAAGAGTTCAAACTAACAAAAATGGTAAAATAGATCTAAACTATCTAGACGAAAATGAAGTAAACTGGTCAACTACTATGCATGAAGAAACAGAACACAAACTAAATCTAAACATTATCTAAATAACATAAAAATAGTACTTCCTACATTCCATGATAGTTTAGTCGTATTCTTTTTTGTGCAAAAACTTTATCCTCTCTCATAATTTATTTTCTACTCATCTCTCTTATTTTATTTCCCCTTCTACTTTACTCTCTTCACTTCAACCTTTAACACATCAATTTCTTAAATCCCGTGTCCAAAAGAAATAGTACAAAAACATTAATAATATAAGAACCCCATATACATTTTCCCTACACAATTTTATAATATTACTTGTACTATTACGATGTAATTTGTTGTTTACAAACCATGCAGATGATCAAATTACCCTAGGTAATTAATCAAGTTTCATAGAATGGTTGCACTTTATTTTCTAGACATAATCCAAATCACGGCTGCTGCAACCATTATTAGCTATGCCATGAAAAGAAAATACAGTAAAATTTATAGCCAGATGTCAGATGTGCAATCCCCACAAGGATACCTCATTTCATGGGCGAGGGACGACCATCCGGCTCAGCTCCGAAGTCCACACAGAAACTAGGGTAGATCTCTAGACCTCCTGTAACATACAGGCACTTCCCGTCCAAGCTCAGTTGTATCATCACCGGCCCTCTTCTTAGTTGGTGCCCCTAATGTCACGACCGCCCTTTAGGGTTAATAAATACGAACGATCGTGATTAAAAGAACTTAATAAACAGGCGTAGAAAAACTAGGGTTTCAATAAAGAGTTTGACCAATAATTAATATTTAAAAAAAAACGACCAAGGATTTGACATTATCCAAAAGATATCAAGTTTTCAAATATCCAAATAATTAGGTTCAAAGCTAAATAAGTGATGAGGAAAAAAAACAATGTCTCAGCGGAAGCGTTCAAGAGAAAGAGTGACGGCATGTGTCATGTGTGGAGACACAACGACACTCGTAGTTCAAAGATAACCAAATAATACTTCAATTTTAATTGCTCAACACCACCAATTGCTCGTCGCCGCTCAACCTGCACATAAGGAAAATACATGCAGGGCTGAGTACTATAAAAATACTTAGTGGACTTATGCCGAAAACATATTATCAAAATAGTATTTATCATGCCATCCATAAGTAACCATCGGGGTTTAGCTTTAGAAAGGCCCGAGGCACTCAAAATCATTTCCATTGTAAAAAGTCGACTGATCAGTTATTTTTCATAGACGTTGACCATATATGCACATACATGACATGGAATGTGGCCATAAACCAAGTCACTAGACCGGCCAACCCATACGCTAGCACACGATCTACCATAGGTGTACACTAATTCAAGTAGGGTTTGCGGCCCTACGAGGACCCGAATTTGATTTAAATAATATTGGCAAAAACCACATCAGATAGGCACGTTAAAATCAAATCACGACATGATAAACATAGTTTCATCCCCATCGATAAAATATTTAGGACATTGTCCTTAGTTAAAAGAAAGCCCACCTCGAGTGCTTAATCCAGAAATATATTCTTTCCCTTGCGATCACGATTCACTTGCGAAGAATCACCTTTAGCATTTACATAACACGTAAATCAACACACTTTTCAAATAAATAAATAAAATGCATGCATCCTATGTCTCCAATTATCTTCCTCGTTCAAGACTACCAATTTCTCACAATTATGGGCTTGGGTATTTTTGATTAATTCTGGCCGCTCACGCCCCAACCATTCATATTAGAAACAAGCCCAACCAAATAAATTAAGGAACCCAAGGAAGGAAATAGTATACGCCTATTTGCAAAAATAATACACGTATCTCCTCCATTGCCAATTAATCCAAACTTATATAATAATAAAGCAAATAAAAATTAACATGCACCATTTTTCCTAAACACACGTTCACATACCCCTTTCCTAAGTACTGCTGCTCGAAGAAATACTTCAGACTTTTGTGGTCCGTAAAGATCTCACATCGAACTCCGTAGAGATGATGTCTCCAAATATTTAAGGCGTGTACTACCGCTGCTAACTCCAAGTCGTGGGTTGGACAGTTCAACTCGTGTGGCCTCAATTGTCAGGATGCGTAGGCAATTACTTTGTTGTTTTGCATTAATACGCAGCCAAGTCCCACCTTTGAAGCGTCCGTGTATACCACATAGTTCACTCCAGGCTCTGGCACGGCTAGAATCGGTGCACTAGTTAGCTTCTCCTTCAAGAGTTAAAAACTTGCCTCACACTCCGAGGCCCAATTAACTTTTGCCCCTTTCTTGAGTTGTTGGGTCATGGGTCTCGCTATCTTGGAGAATCCCTCTATAAATCTTCGGTAGTATCCTGCCAAGCCTAGGAAACTCCGAATCTCGTTTGGTGTTGAAGGTGCTTTCCACTGTTGTACCACCTCAACCTTGGCGGGATCCTCTCAGATTCCTTCTGCCGATACAATGTGACCAAGGAAGTTTACTTCCTTAAGCCAAAACTTACACTTACTGAATTTGGCGTACAGTTTCTCACTCCTCAACGTCTCCAAAGTGATTCGCAGGTGTTCCTCGTGTTCCTTCTCATTCTTCGAGTAGACGAGTGCATCATCTATGTAGACCAAAATGAATTTATCCAAGTATGGGTGAAATGCTCGATTCATCAAATCTATGAATACTGCAGGTGCATTCGTCAATCCAAACGTCATCACCACAAACTCATAGTGACCATTATATTGTGCGAAAAGCGGTCTTTGGTATGTCTTCTCTTCGAACCCTCAATTGATGGTATCCGGACCTTAAGTCCATCTTTGAGAACACATCGGCTCCTCGGAGTTGATCGAATAGGTCATCTATCCTCGGCAGTGGATACTTGTTCTTGAGGGTCATTTTGTTAAACTCTCTATAGTCGATACACATCATCATCGACCCATTCTTCTTCTTCACAAAAAGCACATGCGCGCCCCACGGTGAAACACTGGGTCTAATGAAACCCAAGTCCATAAGCTTTTGAAGTTGTATCTTGAATTCTTCCAACTCTTTTGGCGCCATTCGATATGGGGCCTTAGACATCGGTGCCAACCCTGTCTCTAGGTCGATTGTGAACTCCAATTGTCGATCTGGCGGTGGGCCAGACAAAGCTTTAGGAAAAACGTCTGAAAATTCTGGTACCACAACAACATCCTCCACTTTCCTTTCTTTCTTTTCATCTCCTTGTAGATAGACAAGATAGGCAGGACGCCCTTTTCTCAACATCGTAGTGGCTTGGAATGTCGAGATGATAGACGTTTTTCGGTTCATCGTGATTCCATGATACACAATTGGTTCATTTCCAGGGGCTTGTAATGATATTTGTCTCTGCTTACAACGAATAGTAGCAAAATTCGCATTTAACCAATCCATTCCCAAGATTTTATCGATATCCCCCATTGCCATGACTTGTAAGTTGTGCGTGACTAGCTTAAGTTCTCTCATAACAACTTCTACATTCGAGCATGTTCAAGAAATCTCTATTACCCCTCCCACTGGTGAGGTCACCATTATCTTATGTTCAGATTTATTAGCAGGCAAACTTAATGTGTCCAAACATAGTTCTGATATGAGAGAATGCGATGCGCCCGTATCAAACAAGACAAAAATAGGTGTATCGAGGAGTTTGCCCATATCTGTCAAGTTTCCGTTCTTGTGACTCCATTGTTCAGTTTTGGGTTGTTTATAACTCAGGGCATATGCTCTAGCCTGGGAGGAAAGTCTTGGGCGGTGAGGTTGTTGTTGTCGCGGAGGTTGATCACGATTCATCCTTGGTTCCGCCGGTGGTGCCCTCGACTGCTGACGAAATCCTTGATTGTTGTGCCTTGACCCCATCCCCACATTCTTACTCGGACACTCTCTAGAGAAGTGGCCATTTCCCCCACAGTTAAAGCACTTGGTAGTGTTATGCATTCTACACTCTCCGAAATGGTATTTGGAGCACACATTGCATTGTGGTGGTTTGGGTCGGAAGTCACCCCTCTTGATAAAGGAATTTTGTCTGCCCCCATTTTGTGGTCGGATTTAGGTGGGCTGGTACCTCTTGTTTTCATAGTTGGTCTTATTCCCATCCAACTTCCTCTTCACCTGGGAATGATGTGGTGGAGGTAAATCCAATGTAGTGTTTTCCGTCACCCTCTCCTTGGGCATAGCTGCCTCAACATCTAGTGCGAGGGCCAACACTTCCGCGTATGTAAGTCTCCCACGACTAGCCAATGCCATCTTTATCTCATGTCTTAGACCCTCACGGAACTTATCGGCGAGCTTCTCGTAGGTGTCAACTTGTTCAGGTGCATATCGAGTAGTATCGCAGAGCACGCGATCATATTGAATCACAGACATGCGTCCTTGGGTTAAGTCGTAAAACTCAGCCGCCTTTGCTTTTCGGTAGCTCTTTGGTATATACTTGTTATATATCTTCTCCTTGAAGTTCTTCCAAGTCATTCTACCCACTTGATCTCGTGGCGTGGTCTTCATCTTGGTATCCCACCAGAAGTCGGCTGACCCAGTTAGTTGGTAGGTCACACAAGTCATTCGTTCCTCATCGTTGCACATCAGAACTGTGAAAATACGCTCCAATGCGCGTATCCAAGTTTAAGCCTTTTCCGGCTCTCCCATTCCATCGAAGACGAGAGGTTTTTGTTTTAGGAACAACTTCACAATTTCCCGGTCTACCGGGGGTGGAGGAGGTGGTGGTGGTAGAGTTGGTTGTGGGGTTGTTTGTGCCACACTTTGGTCTACCGTCGTCTAAGGTGTAGGCTCCCGGTTCCCATTTCTTACATTATGTCTTGGAGGCATTCTGATTCATTATCAATCAAACGAGTTATTATTGCACTTATTCCAATGTATCATTAGTCATGTTGTATAGTTGAAAAGGTCATACAATATCCCATAAGTAGGGATCAAGGGACAATTGTACAACAAAAACAAAATATAATTGCACAATGGATAGAAAAAGACAATTGTACCATGGATTAGCAAAAGACGTTTGCACAATAGGATAACAAAAGACGTTTGCATGACAGGATAGCATGAGACGTTTGTACAATAGGATAACAAAGGACGATTACACAATAGAATATCAAGGACAATTGCACAATAGAATATCAAAAGACAATTGCCCAACAAGGTAGCAAAAGATAGAAATTCCCCATAGCATATCAAGACGTTGCCTCCAAGAGGTCTTAGTATCAATCACAACTAAGGAAGGAGAAAAACCAAAACGTGGAAATATAATGGTAAATAGTCAAGCAAAAACAATAGGGTATCAAAACATGGGGAAAACAAAACAATCTATTCCATGACTATCGTCTCTAAATTTCTCCCTCCTCTTTCTCCTCCTCTTCGGTCTCGCTAACACTCTCCCTATTTGGTTTCCATTCTTCCTCGAGAGGTTCCTCCTCCTCATCTTCTTCTTCGGCACGCACGGGTGAAGGGATCGGCATGAGTATCCTCACGACATCCCTGTCTATTCTTGAAGGGGCCGAAGTGCGCATCCCGAGCCTTGCTCTTTTGGGAGCGCGTGAGACGGGTGGCTCCTTGTCATAACGATATTTCTTTAAGAGAGCTTGGTCAGACGGAAAAATCTGCGGAGGTGAGTAAACATGGTAGTCCATCGGATGCAACCACTAAGGCCGGAAGTAGTACTCCTAAAAGGCCGAGCAAGTCCCCTCGCGGTTCGTACTCGGGCGGGCTATACAATGTGAATGAATCTGCCGCCTGGGCGACCCAGTGGCTCCCAGGGGGGGTAGGGTGTGGATGAGCCTTGCGATTCCCGCGTGATGGGTGGCTCCCCCATACGCGTAGGCATCCATCCATCTATCGTAAAACTCGGCGACGTAAACCATAAGGTATATCTTTCCATCCCACTTGTATTCTCTGTAGCTCTCAACTGGGAAGTTCTTATTTCTGGCGTAACGATTACGCATCGGAGCATAATACGGCCTGACCATCTACATAGATGGAAATCTCAACATCAACTCAAAGATAGAAAGGAATAAGGAAGATATATGGCTCAAAATGATGTTGAGAGTATGATGTAGATGCATACGGATATGTATACTAGATAGAGGTATGATAGTTGTATCACGTCAAGAATAAAACTTTTGCCCTTAAGGTAAATGGTTCGCTAATTTTGTTTGATTTTGTATTTTGTCAAATCGCAGTACGTCGACTTCTAGATCCCCATAGGCTACTTGCCTCGTATTAGAATTTCACTCCTCCACGTTTATTATTGTCGCAAAATTATTTATCGCATATTTTATAGGTACGTATGATTACATGCAAAAAGTTAATCACCATAGGAGTTGTATTTCATACACTATACATTTGTATCTATCAAAATCAACATGCATCATACTTTGCGTTCCACAACTTCCAAAACCATGTAAATCCCACCATATATGGATAAAAAGAAAATTAGATTTTCCAACACTCATGGAAGTTCAACATACACTCACACATTTTCCTCATCAAGAAAGATACAATTTCACATGATTGACAATATTCATCATATTTGGCAAAATCATGTTTCACAATCATATATATATCATCTCACATTTCGAACAATATTTTTTTTCAAAACCATAGTATTGACTTCAATCTCCAAAAGCAAAACTTCCCATTGCAACTTCCAATATTCAATAATCCAATCCAAATGTCATCAAAATACTTTTACCTTTTTCTTCGTGGTTGGGCGTGACGAGTTGTGGTGTTGAGCCTTCGATGTTTAACACTTTAGCCAATTAATACAAGGATAGATTTTGACTCAAAAGCAAGTTCATAGGGGCAGACATCTTAAATATAAATAGTATTAACTAGACAGTAGTTTATAATATTATCGTCACCCATGCTGTGGAGACAATAATCCTAAGAAATTATATGTTTCAGAAGTTCAAACAAAATTTATGAGATAGCTTGATTTGTTATCAACACATGAGCATTGTTATGGGAGTGTGTTGTAGAAACAAAATTCTGTAATGCTAAATCTGATGGTCGTGCTTAGGCAACATTTGGCGGCCATGCCATTCTGTGGTCTCTGGACTATTCGTCAGTGTTGTGACCAGTAAAAATATTAAAATTTTATTGCGTATTTACCTCTGCTTGAGGGTACAAAATTTTAATTTTACAATTGCAAGATACATAATTGTTTTGTGGTTATTTGCAATTATGTATCGAGCATAGTATGTGATAATAAGTTTAATAGCCAAATCTTCATAATGTCATTCAATATTTTGTCTGCGATCTAGAAACGTAAATGGATAAGATTCTCATCGCTAAAACTTGAAGTTTATACTCAATGATTCGTGTCCTCCATATCCTCGACATAATTCCATGAGGAATGTTCGAGAATGCATTTTGCATGTACCTGACAAGTTCTTTGAGGAATAAGGTCAAGCTATTTTCTTTTAAGTAGCACGACAAGTCTTGGTAAGTGATGATGAAAGATGGATATTGATAGAGTCTATCAAGATGATTCAATTGGAATATCCTAAGTCCTAGTTCATTTGAACAAAAGACTAGATATGGAAGTCGGGAGAGCCTGAATTGTCATCAAAGGTTGGATTGACCTTTTAAAGAAGGACAATGACTTACATGAAAATGCAACTTCTAAGAAAGAGATCTTAATCCAGCTAGGCATTTGTTGCAGTGGGAGCTATTTATGCTCAATTATTATTTTATGATTGATGTTTATGACATCATAGTATTGAAACAATATAAATGCAACAAGATTGAGTATTAAACAACACATCAACTTCTTAAACAATGAATGGTAAAGTATTTATGGCTCTTAGTATTAAGGCCAAGAAAATACTTAACAATTGTTCAAAATGATCTAAACTATCAAGATTTTAACAATTTGTTTGTTAAATAGCTTGATAGTCGAGAATGTCTATTTGATGCACTATAAGTTAGAATTATTTGATTCAGAACGCTTACATAAGTGCAACATAGAAAGACTAGCAAGTCGCAATGGTTTACATCATAAGGAGACGAGCAATGGGTTATGATCAGTAGTGGGAGTCTAATCTCCATTGACGAATACAAGCATTCGTCTAAAGAATACGATAGTTATGTAAGAAGGAATCGAAGTTTATCTAAGATAAGTTTGATTAAGCGATAAGTTGTACTCATTAAAATCTTATCATTGATGGGATAAGCATTAGATACAACGAGATACACCTTAAAGAAACTACTAACATCAGTACCTTCTACAAAACACGAGTTGTGGACTAGAGCGACTCTAGTCTAGCACATCTCAAGGTGTAATGTTATTCCAACACATATTGGAAAGGTATCCATTGGAGTTGAGTACACGGTATTGCCACAAATTTAATACTTCGAATCGGACTGCACAAGATAGTTCCTTAAGGTCTTTGTTTTGGTCGTAACGGGGCTTAAGGGTTAGTAACGTATTAGGGTAGGGTCCTAGGGATTCTAAGTTTAAAAATAAAAATTTAAACTGTAAAAGGAATCTCATGAGTCAAGGACCAAGGATTTGACTGAACTAGCTGGGTCAAGATGGGATAGTTATTTTCGTACTGGATACTTTACTTAGTCAATTTTTCCACCTTTAGCCTCTTTAAACTTTCGGCTTTTTGATTTTCAGGGTCAGGTTACAACCTTTTCCTGCCCCTTCTTTCTTTCTTTTTTTTTACTTTACTTTCTGACTTGATCAACCCGATTACCCTTTTGTTTTGACTATTTTATTGCTATCCCCTCCTGTTTCCCTTGAAAAACTTCATTTCCTTAACCCCTTTTCCCATGTGATATGAAACTTGAATTTTGGTTTTAAGGCTTCAAAGGACGGGTAGAAGTGTTTGGGCTCAACGTGGTTAACTAAGGGGTGCCTTGATTAATGAGGCGAGTTCATGGAACGAAGGAAGAAACGGCTCAACTGGTTTAGTCCTAATGCCTTTAGTCATTACTACTTGTGCAACTTTCATCTCAATACTAAAAGTCAGCCTCTCGTAAAATCTTTTTCTGTGTAACATAGTAGAAAGTGTTCTACTTTTGGCTTATAACTCACATATAGAGAGGCTTCACAGTTGGTTTAAAAATTGAGCGTTTCCATCATACTTGCGTCGTTCACACTGATCAAGTTTATGCAATCAAGTTTTTACATGTAAGCATATTGACTCCTTTTTCTAACTCTTCCAAGAAGTAATCAAATCTTCCATTTATCCAATTTCATGCATATTGCCTATTTATTACTTAACTAAAAAATATAATTTTTTGAAAAATTTTGGGCATGTATGATTCTACTGTAACTAACCCGTCCCCCCTCTCCATTGCATATGAACTCGTCCTCGAGGGACTGGATGCAGTGGAAAGAAGGGTTAGGCACAGGCAACGGCACAACAATAAACAAGGTAAACTTCTCACACTTAGACCAGACACTGGGCTGAGTGTGAGATAGTGCCAACAATCAAAACATGCTATCAAGAACAAACATGGGCAAAACAGATAACACTTTACATAAACTTCTTACACTTAGTTTGTTCATAGGACTAAGTGTGAAAACGGACTCAAAGAAACATAATATTCACAAAGGACTGAGTCAAGGGTGATACTACTGCCTTTTTAGATAGTTGAATCAGGGAGATGTCTCACGCCTTCATTTCACAGGCCTTCCTTATTGCCTTCACGGCGTTTGCATGCATCGGAGCTCCTTCTCCTTGGCTTTTTATTCTTTTTCTCATTGGTGCAGAGAAGCATACTGAGAATGTTGGTATCCTCCTCCGAACCTTGGTTGGAATGGTGGCCTTCCTGGGGGAGAGGGGACACTTCCTTCCTCCTTCCTCTTGCCCCCTTGTCCTCTCCACAGTTTTGCTTGCTGCTGTGGTCGCTCTGGTCCTTTGATTTTCCTCCTCATCCATTGCTGTCTTGAACCCTCTGCTTCAAGAATCAGCTTGTTCATTGCCTGGCGGCGCGTTTTTCTCGGATGGAGTCTCCTTCTATGGTCGATGAAAGGTTAAATTCTGTCTCCTTTCGTCGTACAGGGGGATCACTAGGACGAGGCAGCCCTTCTGTTGGTGGTGGCGGAGCAGGGTCCTTAGACTGAAAAATTCTTAGATGGGCCGTATGGGCGGTGTAGACCTCCGTGGGATCAGCGTCGGTGGGGAAATTTCTGAGTATGGAGTCCACGCTCCTGATGTAAACCGGATCTACATATTGGAGTGGACCTATGAATCTGGAAGGTGACGATGGTGTTATGATGGCTGATGGAAAAAATTTAGGATTTCCTGGTTTGGATGGCGACGAGGATCTCTAACTATCACCATTAATACCACCTCCTCAAGAGGAAGAGAGGGCATTGAGTCGAGTGCTCTGCATTTGTGATTGTGGTGTAGGCTCTGAACTTGGGTAGAGTTTTAGTAGGGATATTTGATGGAGAGTTGGATTCGAAAGTCCCCTTTTTATACTGCAAATCCGACTGTTGAGATTTCTACATTTGTTCAGCTCTTGTGCGACTCTTCACGCGCAGGCGCACCTTTTAAGAGCGCCAGTTGGCAAGGCTTCTCTGATACGCTTCTTCCTTCTCTCCAAGACGTCCCTTCATTGCAACAGTCGGCGCCGCCTGACACCTTTCTAATGATTGCGCACATCCTATCATCACCTGCCCTTATCAACTTAATCACTGTGCCACTAATTAGATTTCAACTTGTACTGATCAAGTGGACAAAATTCCACTAAGTCAGCTTCTTTCCTCTACTTTCTGACTTTTATTTTTTTCTGAAAAGAAATGAAAAAATATTTACACTAACAAGGGCTTGATCGGGTTCCCTCGAGATGTCACTTGATCAGATAAGTAGATTTAGGAATTGTTGCTTGATCAAGCAGACTACCCACGAGTACCAGATTAGCCCTTTTATCTGCTTACTGGCGAGAGTTGGGCATGTGTGGTGGAATATCTTTCACCACAATTGCCTCTATTCCGTCCTTTACAGGTGACCTGTTTGCAACCAAATGGTTGGTCCTTCCTGCGAACATTACTTTTTTTCGTGCATGCCATTCCCAGCTTCCTTGTTTGGTTTGATCAGCTCTCTCTTCCTGGCAGCTCCACTGTCTTTCAGATATTGGGTTGATCAGGTACAGGCGTTCTTTAAGGAAAACGAATGGAATGGCTTCCCAGAATCTCCTTGTAACTCTTGGCTTAGTTGATCCGCCTTTCCGTTCTCACATTTTTTCCGATCAACTACTTCCCACTAAAATTCTTGCAGAAAGAGTAACCATCTGATCAAATGCGGGTTTGACCCTCCCTTAACCGATAGGTCTTTGATGGCCGCATGGTTTGTATACACTTTCACTTTGGAACCAAGTAGGTACTGTCTGAACTTCCCAAGTGCAAGGACTACTGATAGCATTTCTTTCTCGGTCACATCATAGTTCCTTTGTGCTCGACTCAATGTTTTTGAAGAGTAGAGGACCACATATCTTTTCCCCTGGATTTCCTGCGTTAGTACCGCCCCCACAGCATAGTTGCTAGCCTTGCATATCACCTCAAAAGGGTGATTCCAGAATGGGGCGCGTATTATTGGGGAACCCATCAGCTGGTTTTTTAAAAACGGAGACTCGGCCTTGCAGGCACCAGAGAATTCAAACTTCGCATCTTTCTGGGGAAACTTCATCGGGAGTTGGGGTCCCTTTGCGAAACCTTTGAAGAATTCTCCATAAACGCGCCCCAACACGGATCTGATTCCCTCCTGGTTGGTGGAGTACGGAAGTTTTGCCACCTGTGTGCGCTTTGCTGTGGTTGTTCGAAGATCTGCCCAGTTTGAATTTCGCTTCTTGGGTAACAGTTTGAGTTGACACTGGAAGAGCAGTTCCTCCTGGCTCATCATGAAACCTTCCCTTCTCAAAGTGGGGTCGGTCATTCATTTTTTTATAATGGCTGGGGTCAGGTGCAGTTTTGGATTTATCTCCATCAGGTCTGTTGTTTCCCACTTGATTCCTTCTTCACCAGGCCTCGGTTTTTTCCTTGATTGCCCTTTTTGTCCAAGCAGATTTGGTTTGATGTGTTCGTGATACGTCTGGCTGGTCAGGCTCCTGATGGTAACTGGTGATCCCGATAAGGGCAATGATTGCTCTGTAGGTGAGGGATTCTTCCTCAGCTGTATACTTGATGAGGCAGCTTGGTCAAGCGGTTTTGCGATCTGCTCCGATTGAATAATCTCTTTCGACCTAGCTGGTCGTGATGGTTGGTAGAATTCCATAATTGCTCTTTCAATTGTTCGTCCATTTCCACAGTCATTGTTGTTTCAAACCAGTAAGTTGCTTCTCTCTTAAGTTTTTCGTCATTAGTGGAATCAACGGGGATTTTCTTCTCCAGATCCTCTTGCTTCAGAGATCTGGCAGCTTCTGCCGATTGAATGCTCTCTCTACCCTGAGGTTTCATCGCAGCTTTGTGGATGTCGATCGTGAGTCGTTCTTCGTTAAACTCTAGGTTAATTTTCCCATGACGGACATCGATGACTGTGCCGGCAGTGGATAGGAATGGTCTTCCCAACAGAATTCCGACAGGCTCTTCCGCCTCTGGCTCCGTCATCTTTATGACAAAAAAATCGGCAAGGTACATAAATTTATTAACCTTGACGATTTCATTTTCCAGAACTCCCTCAGGGTAAATACAAGACCCATCTGCTAATTGTATCTCTAGGTTGGTTTGGGATAGTTTTGGCTCCCCCAGCTTTTTATACATAGAATATGGCATGACATTGATGGAAGCTCCTAGGTTGCACATTGCTTGCTCACTTAGAACGTCTCTGAGGGAGATCGGAAGTGTAAATACCCCAGGGTCAGTCTTCTTTGGTGGGAGATCACTATCTCCGGTCACCTTCTCTGCTTCGACCATCTTCTCCTTCTCAGCAACCTGTTCACAGTTGCTAGACTCACTTTCTTTGGTGACTTGATCAAGAGGGCTGGGTTCGAACCTTTCGTTATGATTGTGTCTGGGTGCTGGAAAACTCGTCGTTGAGCTTGGATAAACCCCTTCCGTTTTTAGAGTAACAGCATTTACATTCTCTCGCCCCGTAGGTGGCTGCACTGTAGCAGGAATCTTTCCTTCATTCCTTCTTAGTTCGCCCAGTGACATGGCCACCTGAGATAGCTGCTTAGTGAGCATGTCGAGTGCAGCCCTCTGTTCTTTTTGAGCTTCTTGAATCTCTCGCATTGTGTCTTGGGACTGATGCGGGATCATCACATCTCCGAGACCTTCATTTTGCTGCTTGTTGTATCTTTGATTAAAACGACCTCCTCCATGACCTTGCTGATGGTAACCGGATGGTCCATATTGTTCTGACTGGTTCTGGAGGAAGTAGTTCTGTTGGTTCCCTTGCTGGTTTCCTCTTGGATATGGTGGAACATAATTCACTATTTGAGTGCTTGGCTGCCTTCCTTGGTTACCATACTGAGGGATCTGGTGTTGGTATTCCCAATCTCCTTCCTGTTGTTGGTTTGACCAGTTAGGCTGTCCTCCACTTGACCAATTTCCTTGAGGTCCACTTGACCATCCTGCCTGACCTCCCTGCGTTCTGTTCCCTCCAGCGTTCGGTCTCTCCTGGATTCGAGAAGGCCAGTTGGGCTGCCCGTTGGAGTGTTGCACCTGCTGTGTCGAGGGTGGGGGTGGTTGGCTTTGATTCTGATCAGTCCATCTGAAGTTGGGGTGGTCCCTCCAGGGATCGTCTCTTTGCTTTCCCTGAATCCAGTTGCTATTCTTCTAGAATGACGACGTTTTTTTTTAGTAACAACTTCGTGACTCAGCTTCGTCCTTGCGTCTCATATTCCAGCATGTGTCCCCTTCTAGAACGTTGTCCTTGATAACAGAATGGTGCGGCTCATCCAGCTCATTCTTCATATGTCTTTCTTCTGGCAGCCAGTGGTCCCCTCCTAACTGCTTGAGTTCTCCCCTTGCTCAACTCCCCCGCTTTTTTTGCCTTTTTCGCCGATTTGTACTTGCTTGATCAGTTTGGCCTTGTTGCCTTGGTCAAGCGGCATCTCTGCACAATTAACACTCATTTTGCGCGGTAAACCGATCAAGTACTAAACATTTTGCCCATAAACTAATGCATGAAATAGGCCTTATCAGTCAGCCGTGATCCAGAAGAGAAGAATGCCTTCCAAGCGTACTGACCCAGGTATGTTCACTCTCCCTATCTCGATTGGGAACATTAATGCTGAGCATGCCATTTGTGACTTAGGTGCTTCGATAAATGTTTTACCGCTTTCGCTTTATAAGAAATTGGAGGGAGTAAGGATGGTGGAAACAAAGGTGGTAATTCAGTTAGGTAATAGGTCATGCATCAGTCCTGAGGGCGTTTTAGAAAATGTAATCGATAAGGTGCATGATTTTTTGTATCCTGCTAATTTCCATGTAATTAAGATGAGTAAGTACCGGTCTGCTGAGTCTAGCGGAGTGCTTTTAGGAAGACCGTTTTTACACACCGCTAAGATAATCATTGATGTGTTTGATGGAACCATTTGTCCAGATTCTCATGGAGAGAAGTTTACTTTTAACATTGATGAGGCTTGGAAAAGCCATTGGATATAGAGAATATGCATGCTGTGGATGTAATTAACCCCCTGGTTCAAGAATTTCTTGAGACCGAGTTGATGCAGGAACAGTTGGAAAATTCAGAGTCGAGTCACTCCATCCGCAAGGAGGTAGCCAGTTGGAGTGAGGCAGTCAACACACTGGGAATGACTGATGAAGAATTAGCAGAAGCAATTCTGGAGTTTTGTGAAAGTCCAGATTTTGCCAGGTATATGGAATTAGCTTGTGTCGCTAGTGGGAATATTTACCAGCACCTAAAGGATTAATAACTAGAGAGCAAAAGAAGAATCCATTACCCCATGAGACAAGTGCAATAAAGAAGGAACTGAAGACATTACCCCCAGGCCTCAGATATGCCTATTTGGAGGAGAACGAGATGTTCTCAGTAATTGTCAATAGTAACCTAACCAGATAACAGGAAGAAGAGTTGATGGAAGTCCTCAGGAAGAATAAGACCGCTATATGATGGACTCTATCAGACCTGGTGGGGATCAGTCCTGATCTCTCCATGCACCATATCCGCCTGAAGGATGGAGCCAAACCTCACAGAGACCCACAGAGGAAGCTGAATCCAAATATGAGAGAAGAGGTTCTTAAAGAAGTACTCAAGCTGCTATCGCTGGGTATCATATATTCTATTCCAGATAGCAAGTGGGTAAGCCCGGTCCATATGGTACCTAAGAAGTCAGGCATCCAAGTTGTTACAAATGAGAAGAATGAGTTGGTGCCCACGAGAAGAATGAATGGGTGGAGGATGTGTATAGATTACCGAAAATTGAATAAGGCTACGCTGAAGGACCATTTTCCATTACCATTCATGGATCAGATGCTGGAAAAATTGGCAGGCAAGAAGTTTTTCCATTTTCTGGACGGATACAATGGATACTTCCAAGTTCACGTTGATCCGGATGATCAGGAGAAAACAATCTTCACAAGCCCGTTTGGGACGTACGTATATAGGAGGATGCCCTTTGGATTATGCAATGGGCCAGGCACTTTTCAGAGGTGCATGATGAGTATTTTCTCAGACCTGTTGGAGGAGTGTATAGAGATTTTTATAGATGACTTCACAGTCTATGGGAACTCTTTCGAAGCTTGCTTGGCCAATTTGGATCGAGTGTTACAGAGATGCAGAGAGAAGAATCTGGTACTAAATTTTGAAAAGTGCCACTTCATGGTACAAGAGGGAATTGTTCTGGGGCACGTGGTCTCGAAAGAAGGTATTCAGGTGGATAAGGCAAGGGTATACGTGATTTCAAGGCTTTCATATCCTACAAATCAGAAAGAGATAAGGGGGTTTTTGGGTCATGCTAGATTCTATCGGAGGTTCATTAAGGACTTTGCAAAAATACCTGCCTCCTGCAGAATGACGTAGACTTCAACTCTGACGAGGCGTGTAAAGGGTCTTCCAACTTCTGAAAGAAAGACTTGTATCAACCCCTATCATTAGAGCTCTAGATTGGAATTACCCTTTTAAGGTAATGTGTGACGCCAGCGATTACGCGGTCGGAGCAGTCTTAGGTCAAAGAATTGAAGGGAAAAGCTACGTGATTTTCTATGCGTCCAAGACCTTGAACCAGGCCCAGAAGAATTACGACAGCATGGAGAAAGAGATGCTAGCTGTCGTGTATTCCTTTGAGAAATTCCGACCATATTTGTTGGGGTCAAGGGTCATCGTGTTTACTTATCATGCAGCGTTAAAATATCTATTGGCAAAGAAGTAGTCTAAACCACGATTGATCTGATGGGTGTTGTTGCTTCAAGAATTCGATTGGGAAGTTAAGGATAAGAAGGGTACGGAGAACAAGGTGGCTGATCATCTCAGCAGAATTTTTCAGGGAGATACTGAAGAGGCTATACCAGGCGCATTCTTGGAGGAGCATCTGTACTTCACAGGAGAAACCTCAAGCCTCATTTGTTGGGATAAGGTAATGGCTGCGACTGGAGCTGGTGTGTTTCTGACAAAGGGAAGTACCCGCTGAATGTGGAACCATGGTTCGCTGACCTAGCAAACTACTTAGTCACAGGGGAGCTGCCCAGCACTCCAGAAGTTTACCGGGCCCAGAGGATGAAAATCAGAAGTGAGGCCAAATATTATTTCTGGGACGATCAGTATCTATGGAGAATGGGATCCGACCAAGTAATCAGAAGATGCATTCGGGAATAGGAGCAGCGAGACGTACTAGACCACTGCCATGCATTGGCGTGCGGTGGGCATTTCGGTCCAAGGAAGACTGCTCGGAAAGTTTTAGACAGTGGATTTTATTGGCCGACATTGAATAAAGACGCTTACGACTACAGCCAGAATTGTAACCGGTGCCAGCAGACCGGAGGAATTTCTACCCGAGACCAAAGATCCCAGTGATCGTCGGCGAGGTTTTTGATGTCTGGGGGATGGACTTCATGGGTCCTTTCCCAATCCTCATATGTTAACTCATACATTCTGGTGGCAGTAGATTACGTATAGAAATGGATAGAAGCCAAGGCAACTACCACCTGTGAGGCAAAAGAGGTCACGAGGTTCCTCAAGGCAAACATTTTCAGTAGATACGGGGTGCCAAGGGCGGTCATTTCTGACCAGGGAACGCATTTCTGTAATTCGACGATGGAGGCGCTCATGAAGAAATACGGGGTACACCACAAACTTTCCACTCCGTATCATCCGCAAAGCAACGGTCAAGCAGAAATCTCTAACAGAGAGATCAAAGGAATTTTGGAAAAAACCGTCAACCCGTCGCGAAAGGACTGGAGCAGAAGGCTAGATCATGCGCTTTAGGCCTATCGTACTGCGTTTGAAACCCCCATCGGTATGTCGCCGTATAGACTGGTGTTTGGAAAGATGTTCCACCTTCCTGTAGGTATAGAGCACAAGGCCTATTGGGCAATCCGAGAAATGGATATGAAGTCAGAGGTCTGTGGAGAGGAAAAAAAACTGCAACTGTAGGAGCTGGAGGAGCTGAGACTCGAGTCTTACGATGCCGCAATGTGGTATAAGGAAAAAACCAAGTTGTGGCACGATAAAAATCTCCGGACTAAGGAACTGCAGGTTACGCAAAAAGTACTCATTTTCTAGTCTAGGTTGAAGCTCATGCCAAGAAAATTGAAGTCGAAGTGGACAGGACCTTACACCATCGTGAGCCTTAGAGCTAACGGAGCAGTGGAGATTCAGGGATGTACTCCTAACTCTGTTCCTTTTCTGGTAAATGGTCATCGAGTCAAGAGGTATAGAGATAGTTCAGAGTTGTGTGTAGTGGAAGAAGTTCCACTGCGCCTGCTCCCTACTATCGTCTGAGTGATTGAATGTTTTAAGTATTCTTTGGGAATTCTTTGGTCAAAAAAAATTTCAAGACAAAACCCAATTCCCGATAATACTTAGACAGTTTTTTATACATATTGTGAATATTTCTATTTACGTTCTCTAAAGAAAACCCAAACAAAGAAAAAAAAATTTTAATCCAAAAATATTTTTGAAATACCGAATATCCTTTGGAATGTCATTTGAGCTTGAAATATTTTTCTATCTTAATTCCTTGACCTGGGAAATTCGGTGTTTCATTCTTTTGTTTAATATGTGTGTAAGTTGTGCAGTTGAAGATAGGGGAGAGCAGAAAGAAAAGGCGGGAGTTTGGGAATTTGAAATTTAAAATTCAAAAAATAGAGAGGAAACCGAACGGTCGCTGATGTTACTCTGCAACTTTCCGTTTTCCCTCAATATTTCCTTAATCTTGATTTACCCAAAATAAACTCCTCTCATTTTGTTAACTCTCTCCCATAATCCAAAAAAAATCTCTCTCGTACGCTACGTCTTTCCTTGCAGGAAATGCAGAAAACCCTCATCGCCATACACCGAATCGCGATGAAGAATCAAGATATTTCGCCCGAACCTCGCCAGAAGCGTACCAGATCACAGAGGGAGATAACCGGGGAACCATCAGGAGCGGCAGTTAGAAGTATTCGGGATGAATCAGGAGCCGCCGCAACGCAAAATTCTGGCTAGGCCACTCCTTCAATTCACCCTACTGTGGTTGTGAGGGCCGATAATCTCAGTTCAGAGGAGATTATGAGGGAGTTTCTTAGCAGATTCGGCCAAGGCGTGAACGCAAGTGAACTCTTTACAAGAATGGCCGCGGCTTGCCAAGAAGAGGAGGAAACTGAAACTCTAACACCCCTAATAATTCCTCTGAGACCCCAAACTTTAATTGAAGGTACAACTGGTAGAGAGTTAGCGGTAAGGAGCGATGATGGACCAGAGAAGGTGGGTGTGTCGGGGAGGAATAGAATGGAAGGTGAAGAAGAGGTGGACGCCGATGAACTACAAGTCATGTTAGAAAAAATGTTAGGTAACCCCGAAGATGCGGAATCATTAACTGGTCACGGTGGAGTTGATACTGAGAGAGAAAAAGTCGAGCCAATGGTCAAAACCGACATCGTTGTTCTTGATGATGTGACTTTAGATGAAGAGGGAAGCCTAAGAGGGGAGAGACTGGTCAGACGACGGCAGAGACAGCTCAAGCGAATGGAAGAAACAGCTACAGGAACAGGGGAGGAGCCTAGTGCCGAAAAAGAAGATTGTCTCGAGGGCAGGGAGGCTCTACTATGGGAAGATTTTGATGATCACTACGTTTCAGAGAGGAAACGAAAAGGAAAGCAAGTGGCTGAACCCATTTCCAAGAATCCCCGCTAAGCACTTGCAAGTTTGGATGTACCAGCAGCCGATCCAGATGCACTCATGGTCCCCTTCGACCAAATGTCTGAGTCGGAGGTGTCTTGGACAGAGGATGAAGAAGAAGTTTAGATGAATAACCCCCAAGTAGAGGATGGGGCATTTGAGAGATTGGAAATCCTGGTGACAAAAAGATTACTGTATGATATGGCCAAATTCGAGGACCCTAAGCAGAGTGCAGCGTACAAAGAGTGACTGTTTAGCGGAAAGAGGCTAAATCGGGAAGGAAGCTGTGTATCGAGGATCTAAGGGACCTCGGTGTGGATGTTAGGTTCACTCAATACCTTGCGCAAATAGGATTCCAGTGGCTTCTGGGCGGTTCTCCCGAAGATGTTCCGTTGTCTCTGGCTCGGGAGTTATTCACAACCTTTACATTCAAACCAACTGAAGATCCTGACGCAGATTCTATCTCTTTCCGATTGTTCACCTAAGAGTTCACATTGAGTATCAGGGAGTTTTCCCTGCGGTTGGGCCTCTTCACAGCAGACGAGGATGAAAATAGTGAATGGAATGAGAGAGCTATCGGCCCACCAAAGAAGACGAAGGGATTCAGCGTTGAGGAGGCTTGGAACATAGTGGCTCAGGGGAGAGCGGGTAAGTTCAAGGCAGGGACCTCAAAAGGTTCACACATCACTGATCCCTCCCTGCGATTGGCCCAAGTCTACATCAGATACAATCTCTTGGGACAGGTCGGAGCCACTCTCACCACACCAGAGCTCTATTTCATGTGGTGTATGGTCCAAGGAGTCAAGGTACACTTGGGTTATTGGATAGCCCACGCTTACCATGCGGTCCGATCCCATCCTGATCGTCATTTGCTCACATGTCACCTACTGGGAGCATTCTTGAGAAGAAACATCGTGATGAGAGTAGCCGACACGGTCATCAATCTGCCTATGTGCGATACATCAGAGAGCTTCGATCTCCCTTACTTCTTCAACACAGGAATCACCCTGCTTACAGATGGTGAAGTAAAATTCTACGGAGATAGAGGCCAAGAGGTGATGGCTGTGCAGCAAGAGCGAGCAAAAAAGACTTCCACATCAAAGGAGAGCGAAGATGACTGAAAGAATAGGAGAGAAACAATGCTGATCAAGTTGGGCGAGGCTGCTGACTTGCAGAGACGGATTTGTGAGGAGCAGACGACGAAGATGACCAAGGCCATTGAGGTGATGCTAAAAATGGTAGATGTGGTCGAACACCGAATGTCCTCAGCGCAGCCGCCCGTTGCTACCCCTGATCGACACTTGTCTGTTCAACCAGTCGGGCCACCCCAGCCCATGGCCAGGAAGGATACTGCAACACCACCACCAAGAGGAGCACCCCAGAAACATGGTCCCCGCAGTGGCCAGGGACAGAATTAGTCAAACACCCCCAAGAGTAACCAAGTAAATTTTAGTTTTATTTTCAGTTCTTTTTTGTTTTTCAACTTTAGTTTTTTTTTAGTAAACATGCTAGGTTGTTGTTTCTGTGCCTTCTCCTACTTAGGCCATGACTTGGCCTAAGTATGAGAAGTTTGTATGCCTAGTATGTTGTGTTTCTTATGTTTTTCTTGCGTATCTTCTTCCACTTAGCCCATTGCTTGGCCTAAGTGTGAGAAGATTGTTTTATTTTTGTTCGTTGTGTTTTTGCCTTCTTACACTTAGCCCAATTCTTGGCCTAAGTGTGAGAAGTGTGTGTCTTGTTGTTTTTCTGTTTTGTCGCCATTAACTGGCCTGCTTTCTACTTCATGAGGATTGCTTGGGGACAAGCATATATGAAGTGGGAGGGTGAAGCAATTAGTGCAGTCAGTGTCTTGTATATATTCTGTTAGGTCCAGGAGTTGTTAGTTTTTTTAGGTTCTATGTTTTGCATAACTGGTATAATAGATAGCAAAAACCCCTTAGGAAGAGTAATTGAAGAGGAAATACATTCTGATTTGTGAATCCCTCTTCCTTAATAAATCTAAGTCAGTTGGAAGAAGTAGGCACGATAGAAAATGCCTGAATTTAAGCTTACTGTGAAGCCCTCTTAAAAGTGAGTTATAAGCCTAGAGTAGAATACTTTCTACTAAACACATAAAAAAAGAGAGAGAGTGGCTGCCATTGATGCTAGGGGAGAAATGACATAGATAGTAAGGACTAAAGGCAATAGGCTAACCATTTTGAGCTTAATTCTTTCGAACTTGCTGAACCTGCCTCATTGGAAAGGCACCCCTTAGTGAACTCTTTGGGCTTGTACTAAACTGTATCTATTTATTGGAACCTTTAGCCTTCATGCCATGTGAACAAAGGGCAGGGATGGAGTAGCTCGATGGTAGGGGTAGAAGATGGATTGAGAAACAAAGGAAAAATGAGAAAAAGTTAGAAATAATAAACGGGCAAGGAAAGTTATAACTTGGCCCGAGAGAAAAATAAGTAAAAATATGGGCAGAAAAAAAAAAGATACATGTTATCAGGCCTAGGAAAAAGAAAAACATTAGAAATGGGCAGGAACAGTTTTTGCCTGACCCAAGAAAAAAGAAAGAGAAGAGAAGGGCAGAAAAATTTTGTAGCCCATATAAGTAGGGAAAATAAGGCTAATTAGCTAGGGGAACATCTCCAATATGCTGGGAAAGATAAAATCATACACGGGAGTTGTTACTAAGCTTTGCCGCTAAGTTCACGTGTTCGTGTCATGTTTCACCTATACTATTGAATTTAGCCCCTTAGGATTCTCACTGTTAAACACTGTGACTCCCTAATGAACTGTTTGATGAACTATGAAGAGAGGGTTTTTGCACGTGTGTCGCATGCACGTGTCCCTCCTTTCAAAAGGATTTATAATTTTCCCACTAATGCAACAAATATTACTAAGTATAAGCGGTAAGAGCGAATCGAACCACAAAGACTAGAGACCTACTCGAGATCGTTTCTACGACACAATCGAAAAATGGGTCGGCTGCTACCACACATTCATTGAGTGGGTTAAGTTTTAAATCTACTAGACTCAGGAGAATTAAGAAAACTATTCTATCTATCTAACATAGGAGACTGTGGAAGTACGGAAGGAAAATAAAGCACGAAAATATTTTTGATCATTTTAATAAAACATAAAAGCAACTAAAGAAAACAATTGAAACTTACTAACCAAGCTAAAGACTTTCCTAAAATAAGCAGACAAAGTGTAAAAGTAAAGTGGGGACCATTTTTCCTAAACTGGTTGGGGCAGATAGAAAGCTGTGAAAAGCAAAAAGCAAAAAGCAAAAAGCAAAAAGCAAAAACAAAAAGTAGATCTGAATTTCAACTAACTTCCACTTCATCTTCACCAAACAACAAATTAAAATCAGAGCATGGAGCAGAGCTTCAACACCATTGACGAAATAAAACAGAGCATGCTTCAAAATGAGATGTAAACACGAAATTCAAGCTAGAATTACCAGATCTACTCTCCTTGGTCAATCAGAAAGCGGAATAAACACATATTAACCTTGCATGCATCACCTAAATTAACAGATCTCAGAAATCGAGCACGACAACAACTAGATCTCAACTTCTAAACTACTGGAAATCATGTAAACAATATGGATCTAAACATCTAAGCCACCAATTGCGAAAATCATCAAACAAATATGAGTAAATAGCATCATCAAAATGAAAATGAACACCAAAACTTCATAAAACTGGAAATAAGTCGAGATCCAACAGCAGAGTCGTCAATTCCTCCGATGAAACTCGATATCTAACTACAGCGACTCAAAAGCGGTAAAGAAAGCCAGGATCCAACGTCGGAGTCGTCAATTTCCCATCGAAACCATTGAACTAAGCTAAGAAAGCAGTAACTAAACTAAACTAAGCTAAGAGAGCAGTGGCGTTAAGCGCCTATGAGAGCTTCCTACCTAAACTACGATAGCGTTAAACGCTGCTTCTTCATTGTGGAAAACTTCTATTTATAGAACAGCTTCAACTTCAACCCTAAGGTGACTTCTAGTCTGATTTGACCATTTTACCCTTGCAGTAATTGAGGATCTTCATGTAAGCACTCCATTCTGTCTCCTTGACCAGTTAGACAACTTTTTCTGCATTTTTGCTCCATTTCTGCTCAATCTGAATCTGCTAGGTCAGTTTTCACAATCTACTTGATCCAGCAGATACCTGCACACTTAACCTTACAATTTGTGCATTATCTTCCCCAAAAGGATATAATTTCACCCAAAACCAATGCATGAAACGAGCCTTATCAAACTGCTCACACTTAAACCATAGTTGACCTCAAGTATGAAAGAAAAGATAAAAGAAATAAGCCAAGTTTCAATGCATGGTTCCCATTTGACCAACACTATAAAGACAAAAAAGACTGGACTTAGACTCAACTAGACTCAAAACAAAAACAAGACTTAACAGACAAGACTCAAAAAAACAAACACATAAATGAAAACACAGAAAACACAAAAGAAAAGAAAACACATATATGCATAAAACTGGCTCAAGTTCTAGCAACCGTCCCCACAAGCTTAAGATCATTCTAATTGTCTGCAGTCTCAGATTCATCCACCTCCCTTCTTCTATCTGGTCAGTTTGTTAGTATGTCAAGATAGCCCTTATTCTCGCCAATTGTTGGATTCACTCGGTCACTCATTCCTCACCAGAAATGTTAGGACCATTCTCTCATTCTTTTGCCATACCACTGATGTCCTGAGTTCTACTGATACAGAGAAGTTCCTTAAGGTCTTTATTTCGGTTGTAACGGGTCAGGGGGTTGTATTGTGTATAGGTGAGAGTCCTAAGGGCCCTAAGTTCAAGTAACATCGGTAAATACAGTGAAGGACATGTGAACTTAGGGGAAAAACTCGGAATCAATCTCCCTATTTACAGCTCTACCTTCCCAAAACTCAGAGACACTCCTTGGCCATTTTGGCCTTCTTTCCTTAGCTTCTTCTGTTGTGTCAGGTTATAAATTTTCCTACCCTATACATTTTTTTTGGGGTCAGGTTACAATCTTCCTTGCCCGTTTTCTTTTCTAACTATCTCTTTTTTCATATTTTTTCTTGGGTCAGGTTGCACAATTTTTTTCTTGCCTATTTTCTAATTGACTCTTTTTTTTTCTCGGGTCAGGTTACAGATTTCCCTGCCCGTTTTGTTTTCTAACTTTTTACCTTATATTTCCTTGTTTCACAACCTATCTCATACCCTAATTGGTGAGTTGTTCTACTCCTGCCCCCTGTTCACATGACATGAAAGTTTGGCGTCAAAATATGAGAAAATTCTATATAGGCTCAAGTTTGCTAACTAAGGGGTGCCTTTCCAATGAGGCTGGTCCAGTAGATTCGAAAGAATTAGGCTCAATTGGTTATTCCTAATGCCTTTAGTCCTTACTGCACTATGTCATTTCGCTCTAAGCATCAAGTGGCAACCTCTCTGTTCTTTTCTCTGTTTAGTTGAAAGTGTTCTACCCTAGGATTTTAACTCACATTTAGAGGGCTTCACAAATGCCTTAAACTAAGGCTCTTCCATCGTCCTCACTTCGTCCAAACTGACTTCTATTTATTCAAGGATGGTTATCACACATCAACATTCATTCTTTCTTCACTCACTCTCACTAAGGGGATCATGCTTTTCATTTTTGCCAGATTATACACTATCACAAAAGTCATAAAAAAAACTAATGACTTAGGAACTCTAAGTAATTAACACATATATAAACATATACCAACATACTAAAATGTTAAACATAGAAGAAAAATGAAAACCAAAACACAAAAGGGAAAATACAAACTTCTCACACTTGGACCATGCAATGGGCTAAGTGGGAGAAGACTAAACAAACATATACCGACATATAAAAATAAACATGCTTTATTCACAAGAACTTCTCACACTTAGATCAAGCAATGGGCTAAGTGGGAGAACACTCAACAAACAGGCACTTAACCAGAAAAGAAAACATGATATATAAACAAAAACTTCTCATGACACATAAACACATCAAACTAAAACATACAACATGCATACACATATGCAAACTCCCTCCTTCTCAATCGTCAATTCAGGATTACTGTTGCCCTAGGGATTTGAGCCACGCCTATTAATACCAGGAGGAGACTGAGGAGACGGAGTTAGAGAATTTTCCTTAGTATTTTTGGGCTCACTCTTCACACTTGTTCAGCTGAAGGTGTAACACCACTCCGAGAAGGAGTGAAGAAACAATTTACTTTCTGCACGTACTCTTTTCTCGCCGATTTCCTTGCCAGAAATTTGGCGATTGCTTTGTGACTCATTTCAGTTTATGTTTAATCTAGTTTAAATTTCTGTTTCCGTTTGATTCTGTCGTTTACTGTTTTGATTTCTGCTTTGGGTGCTTTCGCAATTGTTTTGTTGATCGGAGCTGAGATTGGTGTTGATCGGAGTTGGATTACTAAATTGAGGTTGAATCAAAGTTGGGATGATGTTGAGAATGGTGGATCTAATTTTTTTGTTAATCGTTCGAATCTAGAATACGTGTGTTCGATTAGGCATGGAAAACTATGTTACCACTTGTTTATTTAGTTCAGTAGTTTAGATCTTATAGCTTTCAGTTTAATTGAAGTGTTCGGCGTTTGATTTGAGATATGCTCTGTTTTCATGTCTGCTTTGTTCATTCAATGCTCGTTTGTTGAAGAAGATGAAGTCGATCGGTAGTTGTAATCGTACTGCTTTAGTTTGTTAATCGCAGCTTTCTGTCAGTAGCAAATTCAAGTAATCTGTTTTGTTGTTTACTTTTGCTTACCTTGTGTTTGGTTAATTTAGGAAACTCTTTTACTTGACCCATGAATTTTGCGAATACTCTCAAATTACTGTGGGATACAAATCATGCATGCATTTACGTTTTACGTACTTTCAATTCTCCAGATCTGGTAGTTAGCATAGATTAGATTTTATTTCCCAGGCTTAGTAGTTTAAAACTCGACCCTCATGTTGCGTGGCAGCAGCCAAACCCCTCCAAAAGTTCTCTCTATGCATTCCAACCCTTCCGTCCTCGTGGATTCGATCCCTACTTCCCTATACTAACCAATAGTGTAGAGGGTTGAGGTTTTGAGGTAAGGTTGTTACAACAACGACTGCATTTTGAAGGTTCACGGTCTCCTAGACCCTGTGCTCTAGTGAATCCTCTAGACCTAAGAATTAGGCACACACACAGCGTAACGAACCCCAAACACCGCTTCTAATGGAGCCGTTGCCGGGGATGGATGGCGTTATTTATGTTTGCATCTAGAGATTTTTGGCGTATATAGTTTTTTTATTATTATTATTCGTTGTTTTTTTCGTTTTGATTACAGTTTATGCGCAGAGGCTCAGAGTCAGGACACTGTAGCAACTCATTTGGTTGGAGAGACGCTCAGACTAGTTGGCAGATTAAGAAGACAGTATCTCCTGTTACTCCCAGATCTGGGTGGACAATAGGAGATCCAGTCCAGCTGAGTTCGGAAAGTAAAGATGACCTAGTCCCACCCATCAAGGAGGAAGTTGAGTCAGCTACAGACTCAGAAGAAGGAACCGTCATAATGGCGGCTGAACCAGACAATGATCCAGAGATCGGCTCACTCAATGCTCATTTGAACGGCGAGCCGCCACAAGCAATAGTAATCACCCAAGCTCAGAGATTGATAGACATCAAGACCAATGTACTGGCTGTCATGCTGCACTTCTATGGCCGCAAGATAGAATGTCCCTACGAGTTTCTACATGAGTTTTGCAAGCTCTGCAGCATTCAGAAGAGGCCACCTAACTCGAGCAAGGAAGATTATAGGCTGCGTGCTCTACCTTTCGCCCTGAAGGGAGAGGCGAATATATGGCTACTGAGGCTGCCGGCAAATTCTATAAGTTCGTGGGCGGATTTCAGATTATTGTTCTTGGATTACTTCTTTCCATCGAACAAGACGAATGCAATCAAGAAGGAGATTCTGGCATGCTGACAAGATTATGATGAGGCGTTGAGTCAGTATTGGTCGCGATTCAAGGGTTTGCTCGATTCATGCCCTAACAACCGAATGTGCGAAACAGAGGTCTACAACATCTTTTATGAAGGGGCGAATCCGGAGTCCAAGGATTTATTAAACTCCTCGAGCGGGGGAAATTTTACCAAGAAGCGAGTAAGTGAGGCCCGAGAAATTTTGGGCAGGCTAATTGATTCCAAGAAGGCGTACAACTCTCGTCGTACCATCCTGAAGAGGGGAAGTGTAGAGGCAGTGAACGTTCAAAGTGAAGACTGATTAGATGCGAGAATAGATAAGCTGGAGAAAGCAATTCTGATTGCCTTAGGGAAAAACAATTTCCCAGACCCAGGAGAAAAGACCAAGCAACTGCCAGGTCCAGAGGAAGTGTACCAATGCCATGGTCAACAGAACGAGGGCGATGGACAAGCTCAAGAAAATGCAATGGGAAGCTGGAACCCTAACGGAAGTTGGAACCCAGGCAGGCAAAGGGATGCTTCTTGGAGGGATCACCCGAATTTCAGTTGGTCTGACAATGATCCGAATCTGCCACCCAACTGGGCAAACACGAATCAGAATTGGGTTAACTGAAATTGGGTTAACAGAAATCAGGAGCGGCAACTAATCAAACCCTCAGGAGCGACAACCGAATTAGGTTAACAAAAATTAGGAGGGGAACAATTGGGGCAATCGGCAGCAGAATGACCAACCCAACTGGCAAACAGGAATCAGAACAATCCAGCCAGTTCTTAAGTGCCACCACACAAGAGGAATTATCAAGGCAACAATCAGAACTCTCAGCCCAACCATCAAAATCAAAAAGGGCAGAATCCATAGTATCACAACACAGGAGGTCCAGGTAATCTCAGGCCAAATCATGGACATGGTCCAAACCACCCTCAAGGCCCGAACACCAGCCAACCGAGCACCAGACAGCCGAAGAGCATTGATGAATTGGTATGTGATCTGGTGAACTCGCAACAACGCATTCAAAACAACATGCAGTCCAACAATGACGTGGTGCATAAGCTTCAAGATGCGCAGACTGAGCACAAGGCGCCCATGGACATGTTGGCAAAACAGCTCTCTCAGATCGTGACTTCTTTGAGTGAGATGCGCGGGAACAAAGGAAGAATCCCTACCTCGTTTAAACCACCAGATAGGGCAAATATCAGCCAGATAACCCTAAGATCGGGGCGAGGATATGATGGGCCAAGTGTGAAGAAAGATGGACAGACCATTCTCATTCCATTGGAAAAGGAAACCTGAACAGGGGAAGCTGAAACATGGGAGGTCGAAATAGGGGATGCCAACCAGAGTACAGACAGTGAGAAAGCAATACCCCAGACAGTTGACCAACATCTCCCAGGTCCAGGAGTTGAGATGGAGATAGACGAAATCAGGAGAGAAACTGGAGAAACTTCCAAGGGAAATGTTAGCAACAGTGAGAGGAAAGTGAAATCCTTCTCCCACATAGGTGAACCTAGGAAGAAGGAAGATCCAGCGGACTTCATGGAAATTTTTGGGAAGCTGGAAATTAACCTACCGTTTCTTCAAGCTCTTAAGCTGCCCATCTTTAGTAAGTGTTGGGATTTGCACACACAAGGCTTTCACACACTCAAGAAGATCACACACACACTCACTGTTGTATGAGATCACACAATGCAGAAACACACACACTCACACTTTGAGTATTGAAGATGATAATCTTGGAGAGAAACTGGAAAACTCTTTATTGATTAAACTACTAACTACATACACGGTTTTTGAGCTATTTAAAGCTCTACAATCAAGTAGCAACTGCTACTAACTAACTACAACAAGAATCAAGAAAACAAGAAGAATAACCGCTACATCTCAGCTAACTAACTGCTGCTCCAACGGCTAGTTTCTCTAGGTTGCTTCTTCCTTCTCGGCTCAAGACCGAACTCCCTTCTCGGCTCAAGACCGAACTCCCTTCTCGGCTAGTTCCAGCTCAAAGCCGAGCTTCCTTCTTCTGCCTTCTTCTTCCAACTGAAATGAGCACTCCATTATTACAATTCTCCACCTGAGGGCTCATCTCAGTTCTTGCACAAACATTGATCAACTTCTTGCAATGATCAAACTTGTCTCTACCTAGAGACTTTGTTAGCATGTCAGCCGGATTGTGCAAGGTGTTAATCTTAATCACCTTCACTCTCCCCTTCTCAATCTCATCTCTAATAAAATGCAACTTTATGTCTATGTGCTTGCTCCTTTCATGAAAACCCGGATGTTTAGCCAAGCACATAGCTGAGCTGCTGTCACAATGAATCACTATTGTCTTTTGGTCAAAACCAAAGTCAGAAATCACTCCCTGAATCCAAAAGCTCTCCTGTACAGCTGCAGTGAGAGCTATATACTCTGATTCTGTTGTTGAGAGAGCAACAACACTTTGCAAACCTGATTTCCAGCTGATTACAGTTCCAAACATGGTGAAAAGATAACCTGTTTGGGACTTTCTGTTGTCCAGGTTTGCAGCATAGTCTGCATCACAATAGCCCTGCACAACCTCCTCAGATTCACCTTCCCAGCCATTGAAGACAATTCCCCAGCCACTGGTTGACTTCATGTACCTCAATATCCACTTAAGAGCATTCCAATGCTCCTTCCCCGGGTCAGCCATGTATCTGCTAGTCACTGAGATAGCATGTGCCAGATCTGGTCTGGTACAGATCATAGTATACATAACACTTCCAACCACACTAGCATAAGGAATAGACTCCATCTCCTCAGCCTCTTGCTTAGATTTAGGGGCCTGCTCCTTTGAAAGCTTAAAACTCTGGGACAGAGGAGTTGATGCAGCTTTTGCATTTTCCATTTTGAATCTCTGCAAAACTTTCTCAATATAGTCAGTTTGAAGCATCCACAGCTTCTTGCAGCCTCTGTCTCTCTGAATGTGTATGCCTAGGATCTTCCTTGACTCTCCTAGATCCTTCATTTCAAAGCTAGACTTCAAATCCTCCTTGACTTGCTGAATTTCTGTCATAGAAGGTCCTGCAAGTAGCATATCATCCACATAGAGCAATAGATAGGCAATAGGTGTTTTGCCCTTCCTCTTGATGTAGATGCAATCATCAAACTCTGATCTAATGAAGCCAATCTTCTTCATTTGTGCATCAAACTTCTTGTTCCACTGTCTAGGACTTTGCTTAAGACCATAAAGACTCTTTTGTAGCAAGCACACCTTGCTTTCTTCACCACTCTTCACATAGCCCTCTGGCTGATCCATGAAGATAGTCTCCTCTAGGTCTCCATTTAGGAAGGCAGTCTTCACATCAAGCTGCTGCAATTCCCAATCTAGCTGATTCACCACAGCCAACAAAATCCTAATAGAAGTGTGCTTAACAACCGGAGCAAACACCTCATTGAAGTCAACTCCTTCTTGCTGTGTAAATCCCCTTGCCACCAGCCTTGCTTTGAACCTGATTCTGTCTTTATCAGTGGTCTCTACCTTCTTTTTAAACAACCACTTGCAACTGATCAGCTTCCTCTCCTTTCCATCTGTATTCAGCTTGGATTTGTCCACCAAAATCCAGGTTTTGTTCTTGAGTAAAGACTCTATTTCTTCATTCATGGCCTCTATCCATCTCTCTCTGTCTTTGCTTCTCATGGCCTCTTTATAGGTGAGAGGATCAGCAATATCAATACTCTCAGCAGCACACAGTGCATAATAGACCATATCTGCAAATTTCTCAGGAGGCTTTGCATTTCTCCTTCCCCTATCTCTTGCAATCTGGTACTCTCTGGTAGGATCTGCTGTGGGCTCATCATTTCTTCTACCTTGAGCTGGAGCACCATCACCCTCTGGATCAGGTTCATTTTCTGAGTCAGTGACTCCACCTGCTCCTAGGCCAACTCCCATAGGCTCCACCTTGAAGAAATCACTCTCAACTTCACTGGAGTCACTGGAGTCCAGCTTATCTTTCAAGTAGGGCATCTGATCCTCCAAGAACACCACATCCCTACTCACCACCACCTTCTGCCTACCAGGCTCAATACACCAGAGCCTATACCCCTTAACACCCCTCTGATATCCCAGCAAGATACATTTCAGAGCCCTAGCTTCAAGCTTACTTTGCCTAGCATGAGCATAGGCTGCACACCCAAACACCTTGTATTTTGAGTAGTCACTATGAGCTCCATACCACATGTAATCAGGAGTTTCAGATTTCAGGGCAGTAGATGGGCATTTATTGATGAGATAGGCTGCTGTATACACCGCCTCTCCCCAGAACCTGCTGCTCAAACCAGAACCAAGAAGCAGGCACCTCACCCTCTCTAGGATAGTCCTATTCATCCTCTCCACAACACCATTTTGCTGGGGATTACCAGGAACAGTACGGTGCCTCTTCATACCCTTCTCTTTGCAAAATATATCAAATTCAGCAGACAAGAATTCCAAGCCATTGTCAGTTCTTAAACATTTAACACTCCTTCCTTTCTCTAGCTCCACCTCCTTACACCATATCTTGAACTTAGTGAGTGTTTCAGATTTTTCCTTAAGAATATATACCCACAACTTCCTTGTATAGTCATCAATGATAGCTAGATAATACTTTCCTCCACCAATTGAACACACCGGTGAAGGCCCCCAAAGATCACTATGTATGTAGTCTAAAGGGGCTGTAGAAGAGTGAATACCTGTAGGATAGGGTGCCTTCTTTGCTTTTCCAAGTATACACTGCTCACAGGGGTCCATCTTGTTGAAATCTCCAGAGATCAGGCCCTTCTTGATGAGTTCTTTCAAGCTTCCTTCTGCTGGATGGCCCAGCCTCTTGTGCCATAGCATTAGGGAATCATCTGACACAGCATTGCTTTCTCCATCAACAGCCTTAGCCTTCAAATAATAGAGAATATGCTCTCTGTCAGCCTCCATCATCACTGCATCTCCAGATTTCACAAACAATTTTCCTTGACTCATTAATATAGTGAACCCCCTCTGCTCCAGCATTCCCAATGAGATGAGGTTCCTCTTCACTTCTGGAATATACCTCACCCCAGTCAGGATCTTCACAGAGCCATCTTGTAGGCTTAGCTTCACCTTCCCTATCCCTTTTATCTGACAAGTATGATTATTTCCAAGAACAACCGTACCCGATGCTTCTTGAAGATCATGAAACCAGCTTCTATTGGGGCACATATGGAAGCTGCACCCCGAGTCCATTATCCACCTGTGACTGACCCCACTGTCACTAATATTCATAAGTTGAGCCGGGGGATCAGCACTCTCCACACAATCAGATTGGTTGTGTCCCTCAGAGGCCATCTTTCTCTTCCATGCATGACAATCTTTCTTCAAATGTCCAGGTTTCTTGCACCAATAGCAAGCTCTGGTTTCCTTCTGAGCATCAGAACTTGAGGGTTTAGGGCCCTCAAACTTCTTCTTGAAGTTCTGCCTCTTGAATTTCTTCACATTCAAGGCCTCTGCAGCTTGAACATTGGAGCTTGCAGAGCCTCTGTTGGCTGTCTTCTGGAGTTCTTTGGCCATCAAGGCTGAATAGACTTCTGAATAGGTGATAGGTTTATCTCTTCCATAGATAATTGCATCACTTAACTGGTCATACGAGCTAGGCAAGGCATTCAATGTGAGAATGGCCTTATCCTCATCTGAAATCTTGACATCAACAGATCCCAGGTCATCAATGATCTTGTTGAACTCCTCTAGCTGCTCAATGATGGACCTATCTCCAGAAAAACTATAGGCATACAGCCTCTTCTTGAGATACAGCCGGTTAGCCAAGGATTTGGCCAAGTAAACTTCATCCAACTTGTCCAAGATCTCCACCGCAGTCTTGGCTTCTTGACCATCCCTCAAGACCTTATCTCCAAGGCACAAAATCACTGCAGAATGTGCCTTGAGCTGCATCTCCTCCATCTTTGCCTGAGCTTTATCATCAAGCACTGGAGCCTTTCCTTTCTCCTCTGGTTTTGCAAGAACTGCGGCCAAGCCTTGTTGAATCAAAACCGCCTTCATCTTCATCTTCCACAGGCTATAATCATTCTTGCCTGTGAACTTTTCTGCATCAAGCCTTGCTGCCATCTCTGAAACCGTTTGATCCTCTGCAAATCAGCTTCAATATCCCTTCCCACAGACGGCGCCACTTGTTGGGATTTGCACACACAAGGCTTTCACACACTCAAGAAGATCACACACACACTCACTGTTGTATGAGATCACACAATGCAGAAACACACACACTCACACTTTGAGTATTGAAGATGATAATCTAGGAGAGAAACTGGAAAACTCTTTATTGATTAAAACTACTAACTACATACACGGTTTTTGAGCTATTTAAAGCTCTACAATCAAGTAGCAACTGCTACTAACTAACTACAACAAGAATCAAGAAAACAAGAAGAATAACCGCTACATCTCAGCTAACTAACTGCTGCTCCAACGGCTAGTTTCTCTAGGTTGCTTCTTCCTTCTCGGCTCAAGACCGAACTCCCTTCTCGGCTCAAAACCGAACTCCCTTCTCGGCTCAAAAACCGAACTCCCTTCTCGGCTCAAGACCGAACTCCCTTCTCGGCTAAAGACCGAACTCCCTTCTCGGCTAGTTCCAGCTCAAAGCCGAGCTTCCTTCTTCTGCCTTCTTCTTCCAACTGAAATGAGCACTCCATTATTACAGTAAGTTTATCAAAGAATTCATCACTGGGAAGACCAAACCCAACAGGAAAATTGTGATTGGAGAAACTGAGTCAGCCGTGATCCAGAAGAGAAGAATGCTTTACAAGCGTACTAACCCAGGTATGTTCACTCTCCCTATCTCGATTGGGAACATTAATGTTGAGCATGCCATGTGTGACTTAGGTGCTTAGATAAATGTTTTACCGTTTTCGCTTTATAAGAAATTGGTGGGAGTAAGGATGGTGGAAACAAAGGTGGTAATTCAATTAGGTAATAGGTCATGCATCAGTCCTGAGGACGTTTTAGAAAATGTAATCGTTAAGGTGCATGATTTTCTGTATCCTGCTGATTTCCATGTAATTAAGATGAGTGAGTACCAGACTGCTGAGTCTAGCGGAGTGCTTTTAGGAAGACCGTTTTTACGCACCGCTAAGACAATCATTGATGTGTTTGATGGAACCATTTGTCTAGATTATCATGGAGAGAAGTTTAACATTGATGAGGCTATGAAAAAGCCATTGGATATAGAGAATTTGCATGCTGTGGATGTAATTAACCCCCTGGTCCAAGAATTTCTTGAGGCAGAGTTGATGCAGGAACAGGTGGAAAATTTAGAGTTGAGTCACTCCGTCCGCAAGGAGGTAGCCAGTTGGTGTGAGGCAGTCAACACACTGGGACTGACTGATGAAGAATTAGCAGAAGCAATCCTCGGTCAAGCAGAAAGCGGAACAAACACAGATTAACCTTGCATGCATCACCTAAACTAACAGATCTCAGAAAACGAGCACGTGAACAACTAGATCTAAACCTCTAAACTACTGGAAATCATGTAAACAATATGGATCTAAACATCTAAGCCACTAATTGCAAAAAACATCCAACAAACATGAGTAAATAGCATCATCAACATGAAAATGAACACCAAAGCTTCATAAAACTGGAAATAAGTCGAGATCCAACGACGGAGTCGTCAATTCCTCCGATGAAATTCGAGATCTAACTACAGCGTCTCTGACAAACACGGATTTTGCATGTTTCTAAAGACTAGATTTGACTTGTTTTAAATGTCAATCATGCAAATCATGTTCTTAAATTGCATATATTATACATTTGATATTTTTGACGTGTTTGTTGATAAATGATAGAAAAAGATAGAAAAATGAGAAAAAAGGCCAAAGTGCAGCAGCATCTGTTCGAGCCCATTCTTCCTGCGATTTTGAAGTCCAGTCAGTGCTTACTACATGCCATTCTCTTCGTCTTCAAAAGAACTTCGCGTGGATACCTTGAACGTCTCAATCAGAGTTTTGTGGAGAAAGTTATGACCATTCTACGAACATTGCGCAGTGCAGTCAAAGCTGACGGAAGTTAGGCGAAAATTCAAGGAATGAAGAAATTATTGCCCAAATCCCTCCTTTTAATTGCAGATTCGAAAATATTATATTTTCAATTAATTGGAGGATACTTTTTACCATTCGAAATCTTTTTCTAGCTTATAAATACTCATAACATAAATTATAATCTCTATCTTGGAGCCTCCAATCTTTCTCCCTCTCTACACCTTCCTCCATTCCATCTTCCTCACATAATTCATCCATCTTCCATTGGAGCGGAGCTCTACAGATCCAGGCAAGAGAAAACTGAAGATTGAAGATTCAACCTTGAGTTTTATCAATTTCTTTCATGTCTCGTACTTTTATTATTTTTACTACTTGTCTATGAGTAGTTAAACATCATTTGTAGTTTTTTTTTTTGGTGAAGACTATTATGAACATGTTTTTATTTATTGAATTGAACTTTTTCCTAGCTCTTGTGATTATTTTGCTTGTTCTTGTGCTTTTATTGTTCTTTTGTTTGACCAACTTGAGAATTATGTTCGTTTAACTAGATTAATCGAGAGATAGCTAGTTTTACGTGGTAAAAGGAACGAGAACAACACATAGGTTTATCTGCACTCGAGAGAGGGGACCCTTTGTGAGAGCTTGAGTCTTAGGAACTTAATGAGTTAGAATCTAATCTATTGGAAGGAGACTTTGATAGTTAGAGTCTAATCTACTGGATAGGTGCACTTGAGAGAGGGCTTGTCCTAGAATCGCGACTTTCCTAATAATCCTAGAGACACATAAAGGTAAAGGTTCTGTGAGATTAATCATCACTAGGTCGTAGTAGTTGGATCCTAAAACTCTACAATCTTTAGCCTCCTTTGTATCTTTTTGTTTTATACTTTTTTTTATATATTTTTCTCTAGTTTAATCTTACTAAAACCAAAAATTTTGTGTCTCTAAATAGTATATGAAGCTTAGTATATGATAGTCAGTTGCAATCTTATTCCATGTGTTCAATATCCGGTACTGACCTTTAGCTATACTAGATCCACCTTGTATGCTTGCAGGTATTTTTAGTGCTAATAAATAGTGCATCAAGTTTTTGGCGCCGTTGCCGGGGAATATTATTGCTTTAAGCTGATATTGTAGAACGGTTGATAATACTAAGTTGGAGTGTAATATTTTGTATAGTTTTGTTTTAATTGTTTTTATTTTATTTGTTTTGCAAGGAGCACGAAGCACAACAATGTATTAGTCTACTCTTCTATGGAAGATGTAATTATCTGCTACAACATTTGATATACTTGCTCTCTTGTTGTTATTATTTTTTACCTTTAGTTTTCTCCTCCGTAGAGCTTAAGTTTTTCTCCATAGATCTTAAGTTAAATAAAATAAAAATAAAAAAATTCTTTTCTTTAAACTTTTTTTTTCCGTTTGATTTTTTCCTTTTCTTTTTTTTTTTCCTTTTTTTTTTAAACTTCTTATTCTTCGTTTTTTTAAAGAAAATCTTAAAAAAAGAAGGAAAACTAGAACCTCCTTCCCTCTATTTTTATTTTATTTTCCCCACATAAATCACCCGCACACACTTCAAATTCACTTCACTTAAGTAAATTCTTTGTACTCTACCAATTATTCACGTGCTTAGCTGTCAATCAACTCAAGTACCAGTACGTTCTCTTTTAATTTCTGAGATTTGATCTTGAATTCTTTCATTGAATGACTTTGCTGTTGATATATATATTGAGAGTTTGGATAGGAGTTTGATGAGTGACGATTTAATTGGGATTTATTTTTGGTGAATTTGTGAGTTTTGGATATTTGCAAGAAATAGTTGTTGGGTGTGCTTGAGTATGTTGGATCTTTGGTGAATGAAAATTGAATATCACTTTGGCTTGATTGTTGATACACATAGTTCATGTTCATAGCATTGCGAGGCTATTTTATGTGCATGAATTGTGTTTTTAGGAGCTTAAATTGTTTTGCGTGATCTTGGTCTATTGTTGAAAATTCTTGCAATTAATTGGGGGATAGAGAAGATTACGGAGGATGAAAAATGATCATGTTAAGGTAAATAATTTGATTTGCATATTTTATGCCTTGATATGATTAAAGTTTAGGGGATTGCCACATGTTATGCATTGTACTCTACTATAATTTTCTTCATTCTATGCTCACATTGCGAAATTGTAGGTACATAAGGCATCCCAAAGAAAATTCTGAGAATGGAGGATAATTTATGAGCCTCAAATAACGTCAAGCTAAAGACGTTAACCAAGCGCTTGTTGGGAGGCAACCCAACATTGGTATCATTTTTTTATATTTATTTTGTTTTTGTAACGCCGGCACTTTTTATAGTGCTTGATGCGCGTAAATCGAGGATTGATGGAAGGAAAAATCCGAAAAATGCAAAGTGTAAATTATTTTTGGGCTTCTCAATTAATTAGAGTTCAATGTTTATTTGACAATTTGGCTTTGGGCTATTAAATTGAAAGAGAATATCTTTTGAGCCCAATTTCTTCATGGGAATTTTTTTTAAGCCCAAGCTCATTCCTTCTCTTCTTCCCTACGCCAACACCTTGGAGACTCTCCATTTTCAAGAGATCTTTCACCTTTCACCTTCCACCTTCAATGCTGTAAAATCAAAGATCACACCATTTAAATACTACACTCCTTTCACTTCTCGCCTCACCACATACACACCTTACAAATCCAAGCAAAAACAAAGTGAGAGAGAGAGAGAGCCGAGAGATGAGGGGAGAAGAAGAGTGAGACAGCGGCAGCTCCTGCTGCGTCGCGGTATTGGCGGCGGTGGGGCTGTGTTTTGTCGGCGACAACGGCGAGTCCTTTGACGGATGCGACGGTGGAGAGCAACTCCAGCAGCGGTGCCGGCGATGCGAACAGCAGCGCTGCGTTCTGACTGAGGGAGCAGCGGCGCTGTCATTCGGGGAGGCGAGCAGCAGCGGCGACGTCGGCGGCAAACCGGCGAATAGGCTGACCGACGGGCAGTAGCCGACGACGACCGATCCGGAGCAGCGGCTGGACTTCGGCAGAGACGGAGAGAAGAGGAGACGGCAGTGCTTGATGCAGCAGCTCGCGTCGGCGGACAGCAGCTCGCGTGGCGAAGAACGGTAGCTGCGGTGCCGAGTTATGCCGGAGAGAAGGAGAGGGATTGGAGACATGAGTGAGCCTCTGATTTTGTGAAATATTGGAGAAGAAAGTTGAGATTTAGAGAGAGTCCGAGAGAGGAAAGGAGCCGGCATTGGACTGGACATGAGACGGCAGCGATCGAGAGTGAGAGAGAGTCCCTTTTAGAAAAGAAGATGGAGATGAGAGGTGGGTGCTTCTCTGATTTTGGGAAATTTACGAGAGAGATAGAGAGATGACAGATGAGTGTTTCAAATAAGAAGAAGGAAAAGAAACTTGGGGACTTGAAATCCCATTTTTATTTTGGATTTCACGTGGGGAGAAAAGTTGAAGAAAGGTATGGACCTTGTTTTATTTAAATGTTTTAGGCAATATGCATTAATTTTTAAATTTGGATTGGGCTTTTGTTTTAGTAAAGGAGATGAATTGGAGTACATTAAATCAATGGAAGACTCTTTGCACGCTTTTTGAGAACGGAATGGAACATGAGTTAAGGCTTTGAACGGACAAGGTGGGCTTTATTTCTTAAACTCTTTTATTTGAAATGATATGTTATGGAGAAATAAGGGTGGTTTAAAATAGTATGTCATGCCGTATTTTATGTTTTGAATTGTCATCTGATTGTCTACTGGGATAATATCCTACTAGACTTTGATAGTTAACGAATTCGGGTCTGACTAGGGAGTGAGTCCCTACTCGGACTAGTGCACTGATAGGGATCGTGAGCCGTCCCCTAGGTCGGCCGGTCCAGTGATCGAGTTTGTGGCCACATTCTCGTTTCACATGATAGTTCAGATATGGTATATGATGGGGGATGATGATTGCCTGCAGGCACTATTTTATTAAAGGAATGATTTAGTGTTTCTCGGCCTTTTAAAGTAAAACCCGAGTTTCACTCAATGATGGCTTGACATAACCTTATGGAAAAAAAATATATTTCGGGCATGAGTTCACTGAGTGCATCAAGTACTCAGCCCCTGCATATGTTTTCCCTATGTGCAGGTTGAGCGAGGACGGGAGGCGGAGGATGTTGAGCATTGGACGGAGACAGTATTCAATAAATGATCCGGTTGCTATTGTGTCTTCATACATAGTAGTAGCTAACTCTCAAATGCTTCCGCTATGCCAAGTTTTAAGAATTTCTTTGATTTCCTTTGAATTGTCAAATTATGTCATTCACGTTATGTACCTTCGGGATTTGAAAACTTGTTGATAAATGAAATTTCGTATTTTGATCGATATGTCGTACTTCTTTTATTGTATCCCCCTTCTTCCCCGCTTCTCAATTCCCCCACGAGTCACGATTTCTCGTGCTTCCTATCCTTAGGAAGTGCGGTCGTGACAGAATGGTATCAGAGCAATTTTTCTTTCCGCTCTGGACCGATAGTCTTTTATTCAATCTAGTCTAGACTTGTTTCGCTAGACTAAAAGAGTATTCATTAGCTACTTCATTAGCTACATAGTGTTTAAATGATAAAAGAGGACGTTAGGCCATCCTTCTTAGCTACTTTATATATCCAAATTTATGACCTTATTCAAAATACACTTTAAGCCTTTAAAGCCTTTTTCTTTAGAAGCTTAATAAAAGGGAATATTCATACACTCTTGGCGAATTTTAGTTTATATTTTGTGAAAATAGTTGGAGAGATAAGATAGAAAGAAAAGTAGTGTGCTTACTTGTGAAAAGTGCATAGACATATGTGGTTTGAATGAGATAATTTGTTGTGCATAGAAAGAAAAAAAAAAGATGTACAAATGAAAAAAAAATGAAAAAAAAATCAAAGGAATTTGGGAAGTGAGAAGAAATTTAGACAAAGTCTAGAATTTACTGAGATTCGAATTGTTGGTGGGGTGCTAAGTTTAATGTAATAGAAATCGATAACTTTTGCTATGTTTGGGTTTAGTCACTTTTTAGCCATATTTCCTCACCTTACCAAAGAGCCTACATTATAACCTAAAATAAAGACCTTTCTGATTTTTGATTTTAATCACATAAAGTAGAGGAGGGATTAGACTTCGAGCAAGCCTATGGTAAACTTTGCATGTTGCCTGATCTGAGAGCATACACTTTTTCCATTATATACTTTGTGAGTGAGTGATAAACACACTTTTAAATACTTGTGAGCGCATGTACTTCAAGGTGATCAACGAGCTAGTAATGAAAATGCATTAATAAGCTTTGCTTGATTTGATTTGTATTCTTGTCAAACTCTTTATTTCTTGTTACAATTTTTAAGGCAACTATGAAGTCTAGTTCTTAGCATCCGTGTTTCTTTATTAGTTTTTCTCTCGTTTTGTTTGAGGACAAACAAATAATTAAGTTTGAGGGAGTTGACAAACACGGATTTTGCATGTTTCTAAGGACTAGATTTGACTTATTTTAAATGTCAATCATGCAAATTATGTTCTTAAATTGCATATGTTATACATTTGGTATTTTTGACGTGTTTGTTGATAAATGATAGAAAAAGGTTAAAAAATGCCAAAGTGCAGCAGCCTCTGTTCGAGCCCATTCTTCTAGCGATTTTGAAGTCCAGTCAGTGCTTACTACATGCCATTCTCTTCGTCTTCAAAAGAAATTCGCGTGGATACCTTGAATGTCTCAATCAGAGTTTTGTGGAGAAAGTTATGACAATTCTACGAACATTGCGCAATGCAGTCAATGCTGGCAGAAATTAGGCGAAAATTCAAGGAATGAAGAAATTATTGCCCAAATCCCTCCTTTTAATTGCAGATTCGAAAATATTATATTTTCAATTAATTGGAGGATACTTTTTACCATCCTAAATCTTTTTCTAGCTTATAAATACCCATAACATAAATTATAATCTCTATCTTGGAGCCTCTAATCTTTCTCCCTCTCTACACCTTCCTCCATTCCATCTTCCTCACATAATTCATCCATCTTCCATTGGAGCGGAGCTCTACAGATCCATGCAAGAGAAAACTGAGGATTGAAGATTCAACCTTGGGTTTTATCAATTTCTTTCATGTCTCGTACTTTTATTGTTTTTACTACTTGTCTATGAGTAGTTAAACATCATTTGTAGGTTTTTTTTTGGTGAAGACTATTATGAACATGTTTTTATTTATTGAATTGAACTTTTTCCTAGCTCTTGTGATTATTTTGCTTGTTCTTGTGCTTTTGTTGTTCTTTTGTCTGGCCAACTTGAGAATTATGTTCGTTTAACTAGATTAATCGAGAGATAGCTAGTTTTACGTGGTAAAAGGAACGAGAACAACACATAGGTTTATCTGCACTCGAGAGAGGGGACCCTTTGTGAGGGCTTGAGTCTTATGAACTTAAGGAGTTAGAATCTAATCTATTGGAAGGAGACTTTGATAGTTAGAGTCTAATCTACTGGATAGGTGCACTTGAGAGTGGGCTTGTCCTAGAATCGCGACATTCCTAATAATCCTAGAGACACATAAAGGTAAAGGTTCTGTGAGATTAATCATCACTAGGTCGTAGTAGTTGGATCCTAAAACTCTACAACTTTAGCCTGCTTTGTATCTTTTTGTTTTTATACTTTTTTTTATATATTTTTCTCTAGTTTAATCTTACTAAAACCAAAAATTTTGTGTCTCTAAATAGTATATGAAGCTTAGTATATGATAGTCAGTTGCAATCTTATTCCATGTGTTCGATATCTGGTACTGACCTTTAGCTATACTGGATCTACCTTGTATGCTGGCATGTATTTTTAGTGCTAATAAATAGTGCAACAGTCTAAAAAACGGTAAACTAAGCCAGGATCCAATATCGGAGTCGTCAATTCCCCGTCGAAACCAATGAACTAAGCTAAGAAAACAGTAACTAAACTAAACTAAGCTAAGAGAGCGGTGGCGTTAAGCGCCTATTAGATCTTCCTACCTAAACTACGATAGCGTTAAGCGCTGCTTCTTCATTGTAGACTGCTTCTATTTATAGAGCAGCTTCAACTTCAACCCTAAGGCAACTTCTTGTCCGATTTGACCATTTTACCATTGCAGTAATTGAGGATCTTCATGTCAGCACGCCATTATGTCCCCTTGACGAGTTAGGCAACTTTTTCTGCACTTTTGCTCCATTTCTGTTCAATCTAAATCTGCTGGGTCAGTTTGCACCATCTACTTGATCCAGCAGATACCTGCACATTTAAGCTCACAATTTGTGCATTATCTCCCCCAAAAGCATATAATATCACCCAAAACCATATAATATCCCAAAACCAATGCATGAAACGAGCCTTATCAAACTGCCAAATCCATAGAAAAGTCTAACGAAAAGCAAAGGACAAAAGGTAAAGTAGCTGAAAAGCATAAAATGGTCCACAAATCAGATCTGAGTGTTATCTTCTCCAACAAGTATGCACCAATTAAAGATGAACGAAAACTCCATGAACAACATCTTGCATTAACACTTTCGACAAAATTAAATCTAAAATTAAGAGCTAAAACGATGAGATTAAAACCGGAAATCCAAAATCATGCAGAATGACTAACTTGCAAGGTGACAAAAACTATGCAATTACAATTTTCATGCATTCCACTTCGAGATAACCGATCAAACACTTCAAAAATTACTCAATGAACCAGATCTATCCTATCTAAGAAAATCCATGCTTAACACTTTAAAAGTTACGCTAACTACTAGATCTAATTAAGCTAGGCAGGAAGTAAACATTGCAACCAAAAGATAGACGGAAAGGTAAATTTCAGCTTCATAAAGATCAGATCCAAAACGTAGTACGTAAAAATCCAAAAGAGCGACGATGATAACAAAAGATCCCAAAAAAACAAGTAAACTAGAGTTAAACTACGAAAGCAAGTAAAGATTGTTTTGCCCCTCGGGCGATAAAATAGTGTTTCGACGACTACAACGGCTGACTGGACCATTGGTGAACTCCCTCCGGCTAAATACAGGAGTCTTCAAGTGATCATGTCTGATGGCGAGGAACAAGAAGTGGTGGAGCTAGTCTCCATGGTAAAAACTTGGGAATTTCGAGAGTGAAGTGAATGTTTTCTCTGTATGTGTGTGTATCTCCCTTCATGTGACCTTCTATTTATAGGGTGACTTGCCATAACATTTAGGGTTGCCTTCTGATGTGGAAATGCTGCTTTTGCCCTTTCGAATAGTTGTTCCTTTCTAGCAATCCTCCCTTCTCCATCTCGAGCCTTGTGGCATGCATCCTGACCAGTATTGCACCCTTCTGGTGTCCTTCTCACTTGAATCTTCCGGTTTCTCTCTTACTAACTTGTACCCCTTTTCCTGCACACTTAAGCAACTTCTTTGCAGATAATGCACGTAAAACCCATTATATTAACCTGTAACTAAGGCATGGAATATGAATTATCACATCCCCAAAGCAGATTTGTTTATTTTTAAGCACGTATTTTGTTTATTTTTTCTTTTTCTCAACTGACTAAAGGTCATTTGTGGTCCTAAACATATGACGATTATATATCCGCAATGTTTTTAAAAATATAACATTTCCATTTTTTCCAGAATCACGTGTCAATCATTGGAAACAAAACACGGTATCATTCTTCACCATGCCTTCAATGCAACGGTACCATCGCCATGTCCATGCTGAGGCTCACTAACTGAATGCAACAGACTTTGAAATGGTGATGGAATCAGATATTAGCAAAAGATTTCTTGAATAGAAGAAAAACGTCTCACCAAGAGCCCTCAAACTCGACCAGCCCATCTACAATGGTGGAGTACTAGAGGTGCCCACGGTTTCGAAACCGGTGGTTACGTTTCGGAACCGCCGGTTCTGGTTTTGGAAATTGCCGCATCGGAACTGAACCGCGAGAGTGTTTCACGGTTATGGTTTCGGTTCTAAAACCACCAGTTTCGGTTCCGAACCGGCGGTTTTCCAGTGATTTTTTACGGTTTTTCGCGATTCTGATTTGGAACCGCTCGGGCAGCGGTTCCGGCATGGATTCGGTTCAAAAAATTTTGAACTTGAACCGAACCGAACCACGGTTCAAATATCGACGGTTTCGGTTCGGATAAATTCTCACGGTTTCAGTTCGAAACCGGCGGTTACGGTTTCGATTTTAACCGCCGGTTTGGTAAACCTTGGGCAGGTCTATGGAGTACATCTTTGAACTTATCTTATAAACATATCAAAATTTCAAAAAGGGAACATAAATATTGTCGGACTAACCTGACCCAAATTTAAAAAATATGCTCATAAAATGAGTTAAAATATTAGTGAAATGTAAATTCTATTTTTATATATAAATTTTACTATAAATTGTGAGTGAAAATTAGTTTTTGGAATATATGGCACATTATTAAAAAATACACCATAGTAAAAATTGAAATGTAATAAACTGTGGGAGTTGTATTTACCATAAAACATGATATATTGAATTTAGGCATTTTATATTAATTCAAATTAAGTTATTAAAATTTACTTATATATGGAGTAAATAATTATTCTTTTTATAGAACATTCAAAATAAATTTAAAGATTGTATGGCATAATGATAGACTCGAACCCATGGTCGTTAACATTTTGATTAGTTAATAAAATTGGACCACTCTCCGTTCAAAAACTGCACCAAAGTAGAGCCAACATCAAATGGTGGCTCTTTCACCTTTTTTTCTTTTTTCTGATTTATATCCAACTCTTTTCAATTCAATTACTTTTCGTAATTTTCTTTTCCATCTTTTGTAACTAGAATAATTGGGTTCTCTTAGTTATAAATTGTGTCGTTGTTTGGCCGTGAGGAGGTACACATATCCGAACTTGATTGAGGCATCACGGTGGAGTTCTGGCTCTTATTGAGACGAAGCAAGAGAGAGATTCAACAGGCAGGACAGGACAGGACAGGTGACCATCACCCCATCGATTCAAGCTTTCGAGTAAGGCGTTCAACAAAGTCACGATTTCGAACTGACTTATTTAGGTACAGAGCTTACTACTCCACTTTCTCGTCTCTGATTTCTATGCTATCTGTACGCTCGGACAACAACTTATCCACCATTTTTTAAAAGGGATATTGACAATTAATATCATCGAACTTTTAAAAAGTTTAGTTTTCCCACGAACTTTAAAATTGACAAATAATATCATGATACATATTTTTTTCGTAATTTCTCGACAACAACTTCGAGAGTTTCAAGATTTTCAATCTTTGAGAATAGTTTTTCTTGATGCATATCCTCCAAATTTGTTCTTCAATCTATTAATATAGCCGGTCACTATAGCACCGCATGTGCCCGAAGCCCTACCACGCCTCCGTCTCAAACCTCCATGTTTTGATGGAGAGAATGCCCCGGATTGGATTAATAAGATCTAAACGTACTACAACCACAACTACACACCGTTAGATGATCGTCTTTATCTTACACAATATTTATTCGATCCACCAACATTAGATTGGATGGAGTATTGGGTGGAAAATAACAAAGGAAAGGGCTGGGATGACTTCTTGTTGGCCTTAAAGCAGCGATTCGATCCTGATTTGTACTACTACGTCAGGTGATTGGCTACTCTCCGGCAAACTTCTACCGTCGAAGCCTATCAAGCATCGTTCGAATCATTGCTACAAAATGCTTCTCACATCGGGGATGCGACACTATCCTCTTTGTTCATTGCGGGTCTCAAATCCCCGCTGAAGCGGGTAGTCCTCATACGACGGCCTAGCACACTCAAAGAAACTTTGGCCATCGCCCAGAAATTAGACCAGCGGCAACCCAACCGCACAACGGCGTTTCCAGTCGTGAACCGGGAGCCCATTCGCCCTCCACCGCAGCGAAACGAGGAGGTCACACAAGAGGTATTTGCTCCGGCTTGACGTGGCAGTTTCATGTGTGGTTGATGACAATCAATTAGATGTTCTACCATCAAATGAGTTGATGGATTCTTCGTTTGGAAATAAATTGGAGGTGGAATTGGTTGAGAATGATGCCCTCCTTGGCATAGATTCCACAGAGAACTCTAATAGGGTGCTTGACCTGAAGCATGGTCAGGGGGATTGTGAGGAGTCGAGGAAGAAGATTCACACATCGTCGATCCCATTGAATCTTGAGGTTGAGGGCTCTGGCGCGTCTTTCGGATTCTGAATTATTTGCGGAGATTTTACTGACAGAGAATGATGATACGGGACTGCCCTGCCTAACAGCCCACTCTTCCTCATCTTTCGGGTCATCGGCGGATGAGGGAGCAAGTTGTCCATGCTTCTCATTTGAGCAGCTCTGGCTTAAAAATTGTTGGCCATTCTCCTCCAGTGCATTCAGTAATTCCCAAAAGGGTTGAAGCTTCCGAAAGCTCCAACAGCTTGAATCATCGTTCGACATCAATATGTTCCGATTTTGATACTGGATTTCACATGAAGGTTGTTAAATGGTGTGATGATGAAGAATACGATGGTTTTCTTTATGTTGAATCTGCACAATCTGTGAAAGATTTGCCATATTCAGCAACTCCTGTACTTTCTTATCGTGATGATACGAAGTCTTAAGACACTCAATTGGGTGAAAGTATTGACACATTGATTCCGCAGCCGAATCTACTTACCCTTGAGGGCAAGGTGGTTTTCAACGGTGGGGGAGTTGATAGGGCCCTCGAGCATCTAAATCACGCTCAAGATCGCGTCCAAATCTCTCTCAATCTCCAACATATCTTTTAATAGTATTTGATTTGATTTTGCATATCTTTTGTAATCTTTTTTATTTATTTAGTTTGCTTGCTTAGCAAGATATATTTTAGGGTTTAGAATTCTATAGTATTTTGATTCATTGATAAATAAACAAAAATTTATTCTCATTCTTCTTGGCGTGAATACGCACCCTAGAAGCTCAAGTAGGTATATACTTTTCCATTTGCAAATTACTTTCGTGTGCTCTCTTATTTCAACGATAGATTCTCAAGGGTCTATCAAATACGCAATCTATTCCACTTTTTGTCCCTAGCTACATCTTATATTTTCTATTTTGGAGCTGGAGATGTTCTATTCCATGTTTCATTTTTATTCACTTTTCAATAAGACTGATTACTACTACTACTTAAATTAAACTCGGGTATATAATTTTCTAAGAATTCAGTGGTTTGAATATATTGTCACGTAATTTCTCCCGCCAATCATAATTGCATAAATAATATTTTTTTTCATTTCTCTTTCTCTCTCTTACTTTATCCATTTTTCTTTTCCTCTTTTTACTTTACCAATTATTCATTAAAACTCGTGTTGTTTCAAATGTTTCTATTTTTTTAAGGACGACCGTAGTATAGTTAACATATAATTTGATATTGTTCATTGTTTTCATGTCGTTTCAAATGTTTCTATTTTTTTTAGGACAGAGTAATTTCTACTATTTTAATTTGGTATTGTTGATTGTTTTCGGGTTATTGCATTACTCCCTCCGTCTCACTTAAGATGACACATTTTCCTTTTTATTTTGTCCCAACTAAGATGATACATTACCTTTTTTGGAAACTTTCTCTCTCTATTTTACTACCTACACCCACTTTTTCTCTCCAATTAAACACATTAACCAATAACTCCTAAAATCCCGTGCCAGTCAACGAATGTGACATCTTAGCCGGGACGGAGGGAGTAGTAAAACTCTAGAGTATGTGTCTAACTCTGAATCTTAGTTCGATCGATCAATGAATATAAGGTTCATCAGATGCATTTCATTTGAAGCAGATAATTTGCCTAAAAATTGTGAGCTAGTTATAAATGTTTAAAATTGAAAAAAGAGAAAAGGCGGGTTCAATTCTTAAATTGGGAATTTGTGTGAGAGGGAGGATGAGATATAGAGTCCGTCTATTTTCGCATTCATTTCTTGTAAACAAAAGAGTAAAGGCCAAAATTGGTCCTGAACATATGGTCATTTTACGAATTTGGTCCTAAACTTTATCTTTTAGATTTTTTGGTCCTGTACATTTCAAATCGGATCACAATTGGTCATAGACTAACTGTTCCATTAAAAACTAACGGTCAACGAGTTTAATCTTGATTTTGACCAAATTAGACTTTTAATTCTGATTTTTTTACTCCCTAATTAATTCCCTAATTATTTTAGTGAATATTCATTTAAAATCAGAAATATATACTCCCTCCGTCCGCGAATATGAGTCTCATTTTGCCATTTTAGTCCGTCCTCGAATAGGAGTCTCGATTCACTTTTACCATAAATGATAATAGGGTCTCACCTTCCACTAAATCATTCAAACTCACATCTCATTTAAAACTAATATATACAAGTGGGACCCCTATTCCACTAATTTTTTTCCACTCACTTTTCTTAACATTTCTTAAAACCCGTGCCGCCAAGAAATGGGACTCCTAATGGCGGACGGAGGGAGTAGTAGATTAGGGTTCTTATTTCATCTTCCTCACATCGCGTTTACTCCTTTTCTTTCATCTTCTTCCTTCCTCTCATCTTTCATCTTCTTCCTTCCTCTTCCTCTCAAACCCTAGTTATGGAGCGATCGACTTTCAGCAAAGCGACCGCGCGGGAGTGGAGGCGGTCAATGTGACCTTCGATTCCGGTACGAGTCTTGCAATTGTAGTCGATTAGGGTTTCTTCGTTTCGCCGAGAAAATAGGGTTAGTCGAGAAGGATTCCGTCATCTGCCTTGGATTCGCTGTCGTCTGCCTTGGATTCGCCATCTCTGATCGGAGGAGGGTTCCGTCGAAGTGAATCCTTGAGAGAGAGAGAGAAGTTTTGAGTAAATTTCGTAAGTGTTGAGAGCATACGTGTTTTAGTGTGAGCAATTCTATTTCATTTTATTTTTCATATTATTTATCTCTGATTTTAAATTAATATATACTAATATAATTAGGGAATAAAAAATCAGAATTAAAAATCTAATTTGGTCAAAATTGGGATTAAACCCGTTGACCATTAGTTTTTAACGGAACAGTTAGTCCAAGACCAATTGTGATCCGATTTGAAATGTACAGGACCAAAAATTCCAAAAGATAAAGTTTAGGACCAAAATCGTAAAATCGTCATATGTTCAGACCAGTTTTGGCACTCTATACAAAATAATGATGGTTTAGTGTTTGGATTAAAGTCATGATCTTTTCGTATTTAATTTGTACCTATAAAAGAAATATAGAGTTAAAATTGAAAGAACAAAATGGACAAATCGGGAAATAAACTGATAAGAATAGTCAAATTCTGATTTATCTTATATTTTTCAATACTAAAATGATTCTCTCTTTGTCCCACAATAATTGTCACTCTTATTGTGGGCACGGGTTTTAAGAAATGTAAAGGAAAGTTGGTTGAAAAAGTTATGTGGGACCCACATTTTTATATTGTTTTTATAATAACTTGTGAGTGAAATGAGTTAGTAGAATGTGAGACCTATTTAACATTTATGGTAAAAATAAAGTATGACAATTAGTGTGGGATGGATCGAAATGGAAAAGAGTGACAATTATTGTGGGACAAAGGAAGTATATTACTCCCTCCGTCCCCCAAAATTCGTCACCATTTGACCCGGCACGGGTTTTAAGAAATATAATAGAAAGTAGGTTGAAAAAGTTGGTGGCATGTGGGTCATACTTTTATATATTAGTTTTATAATAAAATGTGAGTGTGAATGGGTTAGTAGAATGCGGGATCCACTACAAAAAATGGTAAAAGTGAAAGATGACAAATTTTTAGGGACGGACGAAAAAGAAAATAGGTGACAAATTTTCAGGGACGTGGGGAGTATTAAGTTTCAAAATTTTGCAATTATTTTTGAATCATTTCCCCGATGAAATCCACAATAAGGTGGCAACTAGCAGTGAAAATAAAGGTAACAAAATAATTGTAGAAACAGTAAAGTCCATTTTTGGTCTGACCAAAATACGAAGTTGGTCCAGAACATTCAATTTTTGAAAATCAACTCCTAAACAAACGAAATCATAGTCGAAGTGTTCTTTTTTTACGGTTCATTCAAAAACTAACGGCCAACGCTCGATTAGTGATATTTTAACCTAATTAGGAGTACATAATTAATTAAAATTAAATTAATTAAAAATTAAAAAATTAAAAATTCCAAAATAGACTCTCTCTTCGTTGACGACGGTTTTAACGGGCTTATTTTAGCAGAAATCTTTCCCAAGGCATTGACCTCAATCTCGAACTCCCATTGGCCCTTTGTTATCTTCTCTCCGAGTCTCTTGACAACGACTTGAATGTCATCTTCCATTGTAGCTTTGTAGATTGTTCCATATGTGCTTTTGCCCATGATCTCCGCAGTGGCGCATTGCAGATCATCTGCCGAACACCATCGGCCCATCAAAGTTCACAAGCTTCCTCTCGTCTCTCTGTCTCTCCCTTCCATTTCTGCAATAGTTGGCAGGACGCTTTTCTATACCGCCCTTCCGCCTTTCTTCGCTCCTCTCTCATTTTCTTTCTCCTCAACAAGCAACACATCAGAATGAAGAAAATGCCTATCAAGATTACAAGCAGTGCCCCTGCCACGATCAGAATAATATCTTTACTAAACAGTCTCCGACTTTGTTTCTTATGTGGTGGCCGAGGACCTTTCGAAGACGACGGAACAGACAATGTCGAGCCAGCGTACCCACATAGCGCAAGATTGCTGACAAATGCAGCGTACCCACGATGCTCAAGATTGACATACATATTCTTCGGTGAGCCACCCGTTTGCCGAAGGGGGCGTCAGGGGATTTCAGGAGCTCTGTGGAGTGTTGTTTTTAGAAGGATTTGTTGAAATTGTAAACTCAAACATCACAACAAACCAAACAAAACCGGAAAGAGAAAACAAAAATAAAACGAAGAACTATTGTTTCTTATTGATTGAATTAGTTGATCAAACTTACAAAGTGATGTTTGCCCCTTATTTAGACCTACTTGAGCCAACACAAAAGAAAATATCTCACTCAATGCCAGCTGGATAAGTAACTCCCTAACCGCCACCAACAGATCTTTCCCAACGGTCGACTTCTCTTCTCTTCTTTAGCTCAAACCAACAACTTCAACAACCCCTCTTAAGATGGACTGTACGGGCTATAAAAGTTCATCTTGCTCAAAATGTCTCCAAAAGCAGAAGCTCCCAAAGGCTCGGTGAAAATGTTAACTAATTGTGCAGATCATTTCTTATGTGCATAGGCTTGATCACACCTTCTAAGAATCTTTCTCTCACAGCATGACAATCAATCTCAATGTGCTTCATACGCTCATGAAGTACAGGATTGGAGCTGATGTGAACTGTCGCTTGGTTATCACAGAAAATAGAGGCTGCTCTCTTGACTTTAACAGCAAATCTTCCAGCAAGGCTCTTACCCATACTACCTCGCAAGTTGCTTGTGCCATGGCTCTGTACTCGGCTTCAGATGATGATCTTGAAATAGTGTGCTGCTTCTTCGCTTTCTAAGACATCAAAGAAGAGCCAAGAAATAGGAAATAACTTGTCATAGATCGCCTTGTATCAGGGCATGCTACCGAGTCGGCATCTGAAAAAATGAGAAGTATAGATGCATTATCACTTGAGTAAAATAAGCCATGGCCTAGAGTTCCCTTTAGATATCTAAGTATTTTCTCACTAGCCTCCATTGCTCATCACAATTCTTTGAAATATATTGATTAAGCTTGTGTAATGCAAACGTTATATCATGTCTAGTGATGCAAAAGTAGAGCAATCTTCCAATTTGTCTCTTGTACTTAGAGGGATCTTTCATAAGGTGTCCAGTATCTTGTTTCAACTAATTTACTGGATCCATGGGAACTGAAGAAGGCTACATCCTAGCAAGCTTGCATCTTTGACCAAATCCATCACATATTTCCTTTGAGAGACCAAAATACCTCTTTTATTTCTTGTTATCTCAAGGCCGAGGAAATATTTTGGAACTCCTAAGTCTTTGAATTTGAAGAACTCTAAGAGGAATTGCTTAAATGCTTCTACCATGTCTGGTCTGTCAGTAGCAACTAAAATGTCATCAACACATACAAGAACACCAAAGAAATTTGAGTTGTCTCTCTTAAAGAAGAAAGAGCGATCTGAGGCTAATTGTTGGAGCCCAAATTTTGCCAAAACTTCAGAAAGCTTGAGGTACCATTGCTTCGAAGCTTGTTTCAGACCGTATAAAGATTTGTTCGACTTGCACACTAATTTTGGCCCAGCAGAAATGTCCCCTTCAACAACATGCCTTCGAGGTAGATTCATGTAAATTTCTTCTCCCAAATCTCTATAGAGAAATGCATTATTTATATCCAAGTGAGAGAGGGACCATCCCTTCACAGCATCAATAGCAAGCATGAACTTTATAGTAGTCAATTTAGCAACTGGAGAAAAAGTGTCAAGAAAATCAACACCTTCAAGCTATGTGAACCCCTTGGCAACCAAACGAGCCTTGAGCCTCTCTACTAAGGCAACAGCTCTGAACTTGACCCTATACACCCATTTGCAGTCAATTGGGATTTTGTCAGGAGGTAAAGGCATAATTCTCCATGTTTTAGTTTTCTCCAGGGAGTAAGTTCCTCTTGCATAGCTTGCTGCCTATCAGGCGAAGTAGAAGCTGGGGAGTATGATTTTGGTTCAAACACATGATTCATGAGGAATATGTATTTGAGATGATTGGGAGATAATTTGGATCAAGAAAAGTATGAAGATATTGGGTAAAGAGATGATGAGGAAACAGTATTGCATAGATAATATGTCAATTGAGAAAGAAGTTTAGTGAGTCTTCCAGCTCTTGTGATCTGATTTCTCTGATCAGTGGCAGGAATATTTGGAGTATTACTGGAATAGAGGCATTTTCTAAGTGAGAGTTAGATTCTGAGGCAGAGTTATTATATGGGGATGGAGTATTTACTAAGGCAGAAGAAGGGAAAGTGGAAGGATTTAAGTGACAAAAGGGAAATATATCTTTATGGAAGACCACATTCCTCTTGATGATCTCCTGCATGGAGTCAAAAATTAAGACCTTATACCCTTTGTAACCCGAGGGACATCCCAGAAAAACACATCTAGAAGCCCTTGGAGGAAACTTATCTCCCTCTCTGTGAAGAGTGGATGCAAAGCAGACATCCAAAAACCTTCAGATGATTGTAGGAAAGGGATTTATTGAAGAGGACTTGGAGTGGAGATGTATTATTTGGTAAGACTAAAGAGGGAATCCTGCTGATAATATATGAGGCAACAAGCACACTATCCGCCCAGAAAGTAATGGGTAAATGAGACTGAAAGAGAAGGCTTCTAGCTACTCTTAGTAGGTGCTGGTGTTTTCTCTCCACTCTAGCATTTTGCTGTGGAGTTTCTACAAAAGAGTGTTGGACTATAGTACAAAAAAAAGGATATAAATTTGGTAGGTTGAACTCAGGGCCATTATTAGATCTAATTGATGGTTTTGATCTTTTTAGAAAACTAAGTAGATATGGTATGTAAAAATTGAGTCTGATATAGTAAAGGCCGTCGAACTGGGAAGAGCATAAGTGGTGCTCAACAAACTGCCACAAAAGAGAGGATAGAAATCTGAGAAGGGGAAAATACTCAGCTTTATTGAATTACTAAATTTGAAAGGAACAAAAGAACTCCTCCGCGGAGGCCTACGAGCTAACTCGCCCTATTCTGATATTTTTGCAAGATGAATAATCCTCTAAGAAACTCCCTATTTATAATGACGGTAGAAGATAAAATAAAGGAATTAAAATAACAAGAATTGGTTGATAACAACCGCTGAGAATTGTTGACCTTCCATAACAACTTCAGGTCCCTTCCGCAACAAACTCTCCCTCTGATTTGCTAACTCAGTCGGCCAAACAGCTCCCCTAGTCCCTCGCCGATACACTCTCCACTCCGTACCAGAGTTCGTATGGTTTTAACATCCAATTTGTGTTGCATGAAAAATGTCCGCACAAACCTAGACATAACATCAACAATGGTCAGAAAATAGGCATATCCTTGTGTACATAAGGAAAAAGGACCCCAAATGTCTCAGTTTATAGGATCAAAGATATCAGAAGCCATAGAATCTGAATTTGAAAAAGATAGGTGATTATGTTTAGCCAAGGGACAAACCTCACAGAGAGTGTTAGTGGTTTTGGAAAAAGACAAAACATCATTCATAGTTTCGAGTTTATTGGAATACAAATGGTCGAGTCTCTTATGCTAGAGATCAATTGCTACAACAGAATTCACACAGGAGCTAGAAACTGAGTAACCTGTATTGTGGGCAGTGGAGGGATCAAGTGAGTAAAGGTTACCATGTTTGCTACCCCTCCCAATCACAGTCCCCAGAGAAGCTCTCTAAATGATGATAGAGTCATGACTAAAGGATATTGAGCAAGGTAGAGATGAAGTGAGAGAATTGATAGATATGAGGTAAAAAGAAAATCAGGAACACAAAGAACAAAATTTGGAATTATGGTAGGTATGAGATGAATGGTACCAATGTGAGTGACACTTGCCTTAGTACCATTTTGTAAATTCACAAAGGCATCAATGACAGTAGATAAATAGGGTTTAGTGAAGAGAGTGATAACACAACAAACATGGTGAGTGGCACCAATATCAAGAAGCCACACAGATGATGGTAAGAAGAAAGCAACAAAAGGCGAGATCAGTCTAATACTATTAAAAGGTTTTTGGAGAGGATTAGATAGAGAATTTGATTGAGAAGCAGGAATTTGAGTTGTAGATGGTGATGTGGCAACAGCTGAGTCTGCATGTCACGACCGCCCATACTAGGGGTGTTACAAACGAGGCGATCGTGACCAAGGGACAAACATTTAAGAATAGCATTTAAGGATAGCAGTTCATAAGAGATACTCGATTAGCTTAAAAGAATAGTATTTTAGTTCAAAAATATAGCAGCGGAAATAAGGTTTCAAAGAGAGTCAAGGATGACGCCTATGTATGAAGACATAATGCATCCATATTCTCTATGCCGACTAAACATCCACAGCAACATACCGCTCAACCTGCACATAGGGAAAACACATGCAGGCTTGAGTACTTGTTGTACTCAATGGGCTCATGCCGAAAACATTTTAATAAAAACAGTTATGTCATCCATACCAGTGATCTCGAGTTTTATGTGTAATTAAGAAATATCACGAGAACACAAAAATATTTCAAAGTCTGGCCAGACAATCAATCTCCCCACTTTGTCATCAATCATTCAATCACATTCTCTTTCCATAGTGCGACGAAAGTGTGGCCACACTATTCGCCCACGAGACCGGCCAACTAGCAAGGACGGCTCACGATCCCACTTGTGTACACAGCCTGATAGGGTTTACGGCCCTACTCAGACCCGAATTCGTTTCATTCATAGCCATATAGCCTAACGGAGTAAACTCATACGAACTAGGCATCAGGCACACAATTTCAATCAAAATAATCTGTGGCATGATATAACACTTTTAAACCACCCTTATTACACCATAATCATACTTTTGAACGCGTAAAAGAGTTTAGTAAAAGAGAGCCCACCTCGTTTGCTTAAACCATTCAACATCCATTTAAGGCAACCCTCGTTCCTTGAGCTCACGTATACTCAATCACCCTTGCCAACGACAACACAAATCAGCCTTTCGTAAACTTATATTATCATGCATGTCCTATTGTTTCTCTCTCATCGTTATTCTCAATTTACCCAACCCAACGTTCGTCACAAAGGCAGAAAAAATACACCATAATATATTTCAACGTATCACACGTGATCACATTGTTAAACACGTTCCTTGGATATACATGCATCATATAATACCTTTAAACTTGGAAATAAGTGTCATTTTATCAAGGCAGAAAACTGGCAGAACTGCGCGACCGTGTTGTAAAAATCACTATAAATTCACCCGACCTCATATGAAGCTAAATTTTGGTCACAACACAGTAGAAACATTCAAGTTCACCCAGTTAAAATTTCACACCGAAATCATATCATTTGGTCAGTCAAAACATTTATGCAACTCTCTGATTGGAACATAAAAATTCTGGCAGAACTGCGCAGTTCATTTGAAAAATTCACCATAAATTCATACAATGTCCAATAAGGCTGAAAATTTTACAAGACTCAGAAGACACTTCAAATTTTCATCTAGTTCAAGAATCACATCAAACGGAGGTTATTTAGTCGGTCAAACAGATTTCGAAACCTTCTGGTCGAGAACACACGTTACTGGCAGAATTGCGCAGTCGACTTCAAATATTTTTCAAATATTCATTTTTCGACAAAAAGGGCTGAAATTTATACGAGACACAGAAATCACCTTGAAATTTACTCAGTAAAATGTTCATATCAAAATTCGACCGTTTGATAGGTCAATCACACATCAGGAAATAATGTTCGAACGTCACAAATTTCACTCAAAATTTCGAAATTAGAGATTCTTTCCCAATCATCCAACCACAAATTCTCATGCTTATAACACACAATCATGCTTGATAAGACTCTCTTAAACATGTTTGCACATAAACTTAGATCATTCACCAAGGATTCAAATCATACTTCACACAACTTAATCAAAAATCGCATAACTATCAAAGTTCTCAAGCAAACTCACTTTCCCACCGATTAACTTTGCGATCTATGCTTCCTACACCCACTACATGCATGTAGGATTCAAGAACATGGTTCAAACGAAAGGAATGAGGAAAAGTGAGCAAATATACCTTCTTTGACAAAAAATGAATCGGTAGAAACAATGAACGTTGCGATTCGTCGGAGACTCTTGAAAATAAACTTCAATGGTTGCAAGAACAAGAATTGGAAGGAAATTTTGAAGAGGATGAAGAGGGGTCAGAAATCTTGATAGAAGCTCGTTGTTGTGAAATAAAAGAATTTGAAGTGGATGAAAGGTTATATTTATAGAAAAAATTTTCATAAAAGACAAAAATTCACGTCTTTTCGTTTCGACACTACGAGTAATTAATGCGGCCGTTGGAAAACGTGCCTGATACGACGTGGTTCTTATCCTAACTTTTCGTCTTGATGTGACGCGGTTCTTATCCAACTTTTCGTCTTGATTTGTTGTCGAAAGTGTATTTGATGCGTGGTTTGTTCTTTCGTGTAGGTATCGAGAGTGCAAAAAGTGGTGATCGAGCAAGACCCGGAGGATAGAAGACGGGCCATCCGGCACGGCTGTCCGGCGCGAGTCCATCCCGGCACAACTCTTGTGATGTCCGAAATCATGTTCTTATTCTATTCTAGCATCGAACTCGTTGTAAAACGCTTTTGGACTTTTATGTGTAAAAAGAACCTCACAAACTAGCTATTAGTTCTTCAATGCTAAAAGAACTACATGATACTTACTTTAAACATAACACTCGATCACAACGCGAGGTAAAAGAGATTAGATACGAAAAACAACACTAACGAGTCGATCTTCCCCACATTAAATAAAATAAAAGTATCAAATACTTCATTCCATATCACCAAAGTGAATTATTTCACATAATTCACTTAATCACATAGAAACAATAAATTTCATAATTCAACTTTCAAATCAACTTATAAAAAAATCACAAAATTTTGGGATGTTACACTGTAAGAGTGAAATCAGCTGTTGAAGCTGATCAGAGGAAGGCAAAATAGATGACTAAGGCACAGTCACATTGTCACAACTATCAGGCATTAAATCATCAACATAGTTGACCACTTTGGAATTAGAGAAATCTCTAGAGAAATCCTTGAAGCTTGGTTGCCTATGCCCTTACCAAAACCTTGAGAGAAGCCGTGTAGGTAAAAACACCTATCAACGGTGTGATTAGTGCGGCCACAGTGAGAGCATAGAAGCTTTCGTCAACCAAAATTAGAGGAACCTGCATTCACACTAAACGGTTGTTCACTTGAAGAGACTGGAATAGGCATCACAAAATTGTCACTAATAGTTCTTTTCCTCTTCTCTTGCACAACTAGAGAGAACGCCTTAGACAATGAAGGTATAGGCACCATTGAAAGGATAGTAGACCGAATCTGAGAATAAGAAGGATTCAATCCAATCAGAAACTGAACTGTGCATTCTTCTTCCTGATATGTGTGCCATCGCATAGCACTATCACATCGACACGTGCCAGAGGTACACCAAGATACAGGCTGAGAATGCTTATACTTGTCCCAAACAATCCTAAGATTAGTAAAATAAGTGCTCACATCAGAATAACCTTGCATAAGAGACATAATTTGCTGCTTGCGCTAATAGGATCTAGCGAAATCACCATGAGAGAACTGATCCCTAAGATCTGACCAGATATCATGTAAATTATCCGAATACATAACACTTGAACAAATATGTTGAGAAACCGAATTTCAGACCACCATATTGGTGCATCGGATCCAAGCGAAGAATAATAGATCATCATCACTTGGTCGCATCAAAGATCTATCCACAAACGGCAATTTATTCTTAACAATTAAAGCAGTGATAACAGATCTGCTCCAATTGAAGTAATTGGAGCCAATGAGTACCTAAGAAACTAGTTGGAGGCCCGAAATTGTGATACGCTCGAATTTTGTACTATTTTAAGGTTACTATTTGGTCCGTTTTGAGTGTCAAAGTTGCAATTCATGTCCATTATTTATACATTTTATCTATTTTGGTATTTTAACATGTTTTATGAGAAATGTGCAAAATAGAGCCTAAAAAATAGCTAAAAATCAAAGTTTGAAATCTGGAGCATTTGATGCTCCGAGGCAGCCAACGGTCCGCTCTCAACGGCCGATAGCGACCATAGCCCGCTGACCCTGCAGCGGCCCATCTCGGAAATTTGTGCTTGAAAGAAGAACATGTACAACGGCCGTTGGATTGTGAACAGCGACCTATCTCAGCAGCGATCGTTGGGAATTGCCCAGCGGCCCGCTGGGAAACGCGACGCAGCAGTTTACCTAATTTCTCTCCAAGACTTTCCTAACTAGGAAAGAAGATTTAGCATATCATGATACACGACCTTAAATACCCCCTCAAGCTTCATCTAATAAACCTTTTCTTGCATAATACACTAGAGAATAATATTTTAGAGTTCCTTCTACAGTTCATCATCGTTTTCATCATTCAAGGAGTTTGAAGCTATCATCTTAGTTTTTATGTTTTGAATGTTCTCCCTACAAATATGTGTTTAGATTATTTGTCTATGAGTAGCTAAATCTGTAGAATTCTAGGGATGTGTTAGTAACGACTTTAGTTTATACAGTTCCTATTTATTTAATAATCGTTTGAGGATAATGCTTCATGTTTGCGTGACACATTTTTGTGATGATCTATTGGCTTGCAAATTAATCGAGAGAGGATTTACATGCCAGGAGAACTTAGTTAACACTACAATTAATCCCCTTAAAACGGTACTTTTAATTGAGAGTGGGAACAATATGACTCTTATGTGCTTTTTAGAGTTCCTAATCTAAGATTGGCGACCTTGGTGTGAAACCTACTTTGTGTCGTATGGAGGATTTGCATGCTAGTAAAGCTTTGAATTTTGCTAGAGTGTTGTAGTTGGAACTTGTATAAACCATAATTGTGAAAGCACATACCTGGAATTCCCTTGCCTCATTTGCTTTATCTCTGTGTTTTATCGCAATTGTTTTCTTGCTTTCTGTTTATTTACTATTTTTGAGCATTCAAACCAATCCACAATCGTGTGTCTAAATAGTAGAAGCATAGTCTTAGATAGTCAATCTGTGATAGTATTCCCTGTGTTCGATATCTCTATGCTTACCATTAGCTATACTGCACTTACTTAATATAATTGCAAGTAGTTGTAGTACTAAAAAATAGTGCATCAACTTAGGCCTTTAGTACGAATTCAATAGTTGAACAAAGAGAATTAAACAAATTAAATTATAAAAATTTACTAATATATGCAGTGAATAATTATTCTTTTTTATAGGTCACTACTGAACATATATTTAAAGATCGCAGGGCTGGGCGATAGACCCAAAGTCTTTAACATTTGATTAAGTTAGTAAAATTGGAACACTCTTCGTGCAAAAACTGCACCAAAGTAGAGCCAACCATCTATTGGGGGCTATGAATTCTTTCACTTTTTTTCTGATTTATATCCTTCTTTTTCACTTCAATTACTTTTCGCAATTTTCTCTTCCATCTTTTGTAACTAGAATAATTGGGTTCACTTAGTTAAAAATTTTACTCCCTCCGTCCCACCGAAGATGACTCACCTTCCTTTTTCGTCCGTCCCAACTAAAATGACCCCTTTTTTATTTAGAAAATATTTAAAATACTCAATTATCTTTTCCCTTCTTACTTTATTCATCTCTCCAACTTTTAAACATCCAACAACCCTTTCTCCTTCTTACTTTTTGCATCTCTCCTACTTTTACACATCAACAACCTTTTATCTCTCTCTTACATTATCCATCTCTTCTATTTTTAAACGCCTAAGGGTGTCCACTATAAGGCGCCCACGCCCAATAGCCCCGCCCCAGTTTTTTGTCCATAGCCCCAAAATTCTATTTCCGCCACTATAGTGGACACCTACAATAGCCCCCAAATTTAATAATCAATTTTTCATTTTAAAATATTTTTTGTTTCAATCAAGTGTAATTTAAATAATTGCAGTGTAAATAACTAGAAAACGAGGTAATTAGGGCCGAATATTTGTTGTATTGCAAACCGGTAAAATTATACAACGAATAATTAAAATAAAATACAACTACAAAACTATAACTATAAAATAGTGAGTGAATGAATTTTATGAAAATGGTGAAAAATAAGTGGGGGAAGTGGTTAAAAACCCCCCAAAAACATTAAAAACATTAAAGGAAATGAAAAAAAAACATTAAAAACATTACCGCCGCATTCGCCGCCCGCCGGTTGTCCTCACTATAATCGCCGCGCCTGTAGGCGCGGCTATGTCCCCCCGCCGCGTCCTCGCCCCGAACCCCGGCTATCGCTCGTCCGCCGCGTTCACCTCCGGGGCGGACAACCTCCCCACTATAAGCCGCCTGCCCACCGCCCCAACCCGCAGCTATAGCCGCGGCCGTCCCATAGTGGATACTCTAACAACTTTCTCTCTCTCTTTTTAAACACTTTAAAATTAACATGAATAAAATCTGTCTTCCTTGAAATGGTGTGACTATTAATTGAGTACCAAAACTAGCTCGTTTGTTGAGAATAAATAAACGCCCTGCTCAAATGTCGATACCATTAATGCATGGATATGTTGCTGGATAAATTGCTGATAGCTTTAAATTTTTTTAAGTTAATCAAAATTTCCTTGATTTTAAGTGGTCGGTAATTCAAAGCTTGTGATTATTTTACGTTTTGAGTGACTAAATGCATTTCCTTGATTTTAAGTGGTCGGTAATTCAAAGCTTGTGATTATTTTACGTTTTGAGTGACTAAATGCATATATGTCAGATCCTCTCCTTTGTCCTACAATAAAAGTCACATTTCATTTTTACCATAAATGATAACTGATCTCACATTCCACTAACTCACTTAACTCATATTTTATTATAAAATCAATATCAAAAGCTAGACTTTATATTTCACTAACTTTTCTATTTCATTATTCATTACATTTCATAAAACTCATGTCCATATTTATATGTGACTCCTATCCTAGGACTGAGGGAGTATAAAATCTCATATTTATGTGACTCCTATTCGGAGAGAGTATAAAATAATTGGGATGTGACTAATCAATAGTACTATATTTTTGTTATTACATTGAAATACGCACGACATTAGTCTTATCGATAATGAAATGACCAAAGAAAAAGAAAACAGACAAACAAACAAAACCCAGGAGAAGGAATGAAAGCCTTGCATTACAGCCTTGGCTTATCATGGCCACAAAATCATTTCTTAATCAAAATTTCAAATTATGTTCCAATATATCAAAAAGTTCTACACACTCGTTTAAATCCCCTCAGTTACTTCCTCTATCCCATAAGAATATGCATTTTTTCCTTTTTATTCCGTCCACAAGAATATTCGCTTTCTAATTTTGGAAACTCTTTTATATCTAATGAGGTGGGACTCATTCTCCACTAACAATAATTTAATTACTTTTTATTTCTACTTCTCTCTTACTTTACCAATTGTACGATAAAACTCGTGCCCAATCAAAAGTGCATATTCTTTTAGGACGGAGAGAGTATAACTTTTAATCTTTTCAACAAAAAGCAAGCATTGATTGAGAACAACTGAAATTAAAGACACTTTTGAAGTCAACCGAGTTGTTCATAAGCTTATTCACAATCATAATCACATGATTAAATGGTGAACTTTTTCTTATAAAATAACCACTAGCCTCATAAGATTACAAGGTTTATGCATGAGCGATGATCATGAGGCAGATAAAAATACAAAAAAAAACTAACATATGAATTTCCATGAATCACAGCAGATCCAAACAAAGCAATGAAGTTAATTTTAGAGTGTAAGATGTTCCATACCTTTGGTGTTCCTTGCCACGCCTTTGACTGGTTTCTTCTCTTCTTGTTCGTCATAAGGGTTAGCCCTAAAAGAAGAACTGGCTTCTTCAGTATCCAAGCAGCCAGGTCTTTCGGTCAAGAATTGTTCCCAGAACACATCATTCACACAGTTCTGCTCCGTTGCTGGCGCTTGCTTTTCTGCATCGGGTGAGGAAGACAAAGCCTGAGCCTCATCCAGACATGTTCTATCAGCTGTAGAAGTCTGATGGCCAACATCAATAGTATCGCTGTTTGGCCGTGAGGAGGTACACATATCCGAACTTGATTGAGGCATCACGGTGAGGTTCTGGCTCTTATTGAGTTCCAAAGGAGACGAAGCAAGAGAGAGGTTCAACAGGCAGGACAGGTGAGCATCACCCTGGTCATTTGATGTCGAGGTATTATGCAAGGAATGCAGTTTCGGGCTTTTGGGTTCCACTTTGCACGACAAAGACGAATCCATGTGTAGATCTAACGAAGCCCCGGTATCTGATAGCTCCAATGTTTCAGGGGGGCATATGAAACCCTCTGTTCTCGTATGCATGTCTATTGGACATGCCTCGATTCTCCCTTGAGGACTTATCCCATCTTCGTTTGAGCTCTGTGTGCTATGTGAAAGCAGGTTGACATCAGAAACAGCTGTCGATAACTCCAGCCTGAGTGCATTGCAGAAGTCTCGGTCTTGTTCTGTACAATCGAACTCGGGCCTGCAGCTGCTCTCGTTGTCCACTGAAACAGTCTCCTGGATCGATTGCACATCATCTGACTGGGGGACCCTCCTCTTCTTATTATACGCTGAAAAATCCATCGATTCAAGCTTCTGAGCAAGGCATTCAACAAACTCAGGATATCGAAGCGATTTATTCAGGTAGCTTAGAAGTTTTTCCTGTCTCTGCTCCATGCTACCTATACGCTGCGTTAAGTCTTCCAACTCCACCTTAGATGCAGAGTGCTGCTCCTTGAATCCCAACAAGTTTCCTTCAAGAGCAGCCTTCTCGCGCGACAACTTATCAATTTCTTCCTCGTATGTTGCTCTTTCAGGATCAACTGAACCTTGAGGCTGACTATGGCTGTGGATAGGCTTTCGACGATGTATATTCTTAAGAAGATGTTTCTGATCCTTGACGAATTCATCATTAGCAAACTCCCATCTCTCCGGATCAATCTTCCTGAATCCCTAGAACCAAAAATGTGACTTTTACACGTTAGCAACCGTGGTTAAGTCCAATTATTATCTGGAAAATCAAGAGTCCAGTTGATTTCACGAATTTCCTACATCCAAAAGGGAAATCTAAAAGAGAAGCAAACAAGGAAGTTTTCAGCAACAATGCACAAATTCCCTATGAAGCCAGTAGGAAAACGATGTCAACAAGTAGAATCAAACACAACACAATCATGATCATCGAAATTGAAATAGGTTTGAAATTGGGTAAAACAGTAAGCGCTCAATACAGAACCCTAATTGAACAATTCAGCGGAAAACGGATGACATAAGAGTTAAATTGATGGAGACGAGAATACGTAGGTGTTGAGCTGGCGAATGAAGCTGGAGAAATTGTTGTGCTTGAAGTAAGAAGGGAGGAGGAGGCGGGCGAATTCCGGTGGATTCCAGACGACGAAGCTCTTCCTGCTCCCACTCCATGATACGATCGCATCCGTCGACGAGTCGTCCACCATCTCATACGTCTTAAGCAGGAAAGGCGCCGGACCGCCGCCGTCCATCAGAGGCAAGAATTGGGGATTCTGATTAACTATTTAGTTGACTGGGATTTTGAAGGATACGGAATTGGAATTGGAATTGGAATTGGAATTGGAATTGGAATTGTTATTTGGAAACTGTGGAAGGATTACGCGTTAATCTACAAACAAAGTAAGCAGCAGCACTAATTAATTATTCTTTCCCAAATAGTAAAATTCTCTCTTCGTTGGATCCATCGCAACAAGAAGGTCCCAGATATGCACCAAACCCATTTCCATTTAATTATTATCATAGAGAATATCTTAAATATAAAATGCGTTTTCAGTTATGTGAAAATGAAAAAACAAATGCTTACCGAGAATCATCTTCGAAAAAAGCTTACAAATTAATAAATTAAGTTTTATTATAATCAAAGCAAACTTGTTTAATCGGTATATTAACAAATTTTAGTAAAATTAGTATATTTCTAATAACAAAGTATACTCCGTACTTAAAATAAAATATTTATATAACGTTTATTACTACTCCAATGTATGCAAGTCATTGAACAATTAAATCCCTTCAATCTATAATCTTTAGTTATTGAGTAAATAAATTTTAATTATATTATAATATAATATAAAATAAGATAAAATATTTATTTTGTACTATAGAGTATGATATACATATGATAATATTATAAAGCTATCGTGAAAATATAGCACTCTCTAAAAAATGATTTGACAAATAAATTTGAATATGAAATTGGGTAAATATTGAAAAAGGCTTTAAGTGGATTTTTTTTAAAATCTAGATAGTTTTTTAACTGCACTGACAAATTACATTTTACTATCATATTGCTAAACCTTTAGGACCTGTTTTATTGCTTCATAAAGTCAAGTTAGGGTGTGAGGGTCCCATCACAATCCATCGTTTGATAATTTTGTGTTGCTTTCCTAAGGTCCGGATTTATTATTTATGACTCGGTTTTATTCACTGTTGGATTTGGAAAAATTGGCAAAAATAGTCTATCAATTTTTTATGGACTTTAAACCCTAGTCACCGCCTTCATCTAGATTAAGGAGCAAAATGCCAACCATGCCCCTCTAATCTGCAAAATCCACTCAGTACATAATGGAGACCAAAACGACCAAATTCCCACAAATTTGAGGATAAAATGGTAAATTCAACTTAATACTCCTCAGTGCATAGAAGACACCAAACGTCAGAAAATGAATTATCCAAATATTTAATCCAATCCATCTTTTTTCAATTGCTATAAAACTCCCACAGGTGGATAACTTCAACCTTGGTTAAAGCCAAAATTATCCAAATAATTAATCCAGTCCATCTTTTTTCAAACCAAGCAATAAAACGGGTCCTTAGTAAGTTACTAGGGTTTGGAACTCGGGACAATGTTGGATTCGCCCGAATAGGGGGTATCGAGTGTGCTTGGCCGATAAATTTTGTCACCGAAATACGGGTCATACCCAAGGGCGTAGCAAACCTGGTAGTAATTTTGTGATGTTTTGCAGGGTGAAAGGTCAACCAATACCGAGATAAGCCAAGGAATGGGGGACCGCTGGGGTATTGATTTTCACCGTAATTTGGAGTACATCCATCGGGATTCATTGCTAGAAAGAGAGAAATATTAGATGATGAGAGAATGGAGAAGTGTAAAGTAAAATATGGGGTATATATAGAGAGAATAAAAAATAAAAAATAAAAAATAAAAACTATTCCGCCCCTGATCGGTAGTGTCACATCAGAGTGGGCGTTGATCGACAATGGGCGCGGACGAGATGTAGGCGGTGGGGGAGGCCGTCGATTGGCGGTTTTGCTGCAATGGGCGCCGATCGACGCCCTTATTGTGCGTTCTCTTAGCTTATGTGATAAAAACGAGTTGTTAAAAAATCTTCCTATAGCCAATTGAGTGAATGTGGAAAAAAATAGAACTACTAAAATCTACTATTCTCTCCCCTCTTGAAGATAATCTACTTTCTTTTTTTATCTGCTCCAACTAATATGATTCATTACTAAAAAAAACACATTTTATCTCTATCTTATTTATTTTTATTTATTCTCTCCACTTAACATACAAAATAAAGTTGTATAAAATCTGTCAATGAGGGAGTCATCTTTCTTGGTGCATAGGGAATAAAAATTATGAAAATTAATTAGTAAGAGAACAAAGGATTAAGAAAATGAATAAAAATACGTCACAGGTCTACGATTAAGGTTTTGTTCTTGTGAAAAAACGAGAAATATATCTGGTTTAAAAAAAAAACTTGAAAAACGTAACTTCACATTATTAATTGGGCATATCGATCCAAGAATTTAGGGCTCTTCTTCTCGAGCTCTCGGAGTCATCATCAGTGCTCTAACCGGCGACTTCATCTACTCCGCGATCTGAGTTCGATCGCGATGCGGCGTCGGTTGCCCAATCTCTCAATTTCTGTCGTATTATTATTTTGTTCCTCCATTTTCATCTTCAGCTCGATCTGCAATCCGTCTGTAAATGCTGAAGTCATAACCCTTAATTCCGAAATTTTTAATGACAAGGTAAGTTTTATTGCACTTCACCTCCAGCAAGGAATCCGTTTTTGTGATTCTCTCTTAGATCACGCCCAAAGTGGTTTGTCGTTGTGTTTTCTAGTTTAAACTAATGATTTCAGCCTGTTTGTGTTAAATCAACTTAGATATTATTGAGTAATTTGTAGCTCTATGGTTGTATTGTGTGTTTAATTTCTAATATATTACTGTAGTATGAAATCTGCTTCTGAGGATTAGGTATTCTTGTTTGATCCTAGCAATTAGAAAATCATAGTTGTATTTGTGTTTCATTGTGGCAGGTTCTTACATAAGTTCTCTTCTGCATATATTACATATATATATATATTAGCAGCGTAGTAAATTACAGCAGATAACTTCGTGTGGTAGACATCCTTGCAAGAAATTATGTGAATGTTTGATGAGCAAAGAAATGGTGATCTTAGTAGCCTTGGTTTTGTTGTGTTTCGTTCAAGATTTTGAGCACGTATATGGTTTGTTCAGATGCAGGAGAAAGATACTGCATGGTTCGTCAAGTTCTGTGTCCCTTGGTGCAAGCACTGGTAAACTTTAGTTGTTAGTGCCTTGGTGGCCTTCTGTTTCTTTCTTATCCTAGCATCATGTGCGAACTTGAACACAAATTATTGTAAGCTTAGTGATATTCTAAAGTTGTTTCCAGCAAGAACTTGGGGACACTATGGGAGGATTTGGGGAAGGAGATGGAAGGTGAAGATGAAAATGAGATCGGAGAGGTTGATTGTGGCACAGATAAACCAGTGTGTTCTAAGGTGGATATTCATTCATATCCCACCTTCAAGTTGTTTTATAATGGAGAAGAAATTGCAAAATACCAAGGTGAGACTATACTTTTTATGAGAAGTCAATGCTCGATTCTGTTAATCTTTCCTCTTAACTATATTGGCTTAGCCCTTTAGTGATTTGTTGCTAATTTTTTTATGCAAGTCATTGCTTAACATTTCATCATCCTGTGGCGTTGTTAACTGGTCCTTGATGCAAAAGTCAGTCAACATATTGATTTGGAATGGCCAGTAAGTTGTCGACGTGTTGTTCCTTGGATTCTTACCTGATATTGTAAAAAGTGACAGAACCTCAAAACTAGTTAACAGAAGCTCACCTAATGTTGTAAAAAGAGACAAGAGCTCTAACTGGGTAATGGAATAGTACGAAGGAAAATCTTTTTTTTTCCACCCCTAAGCCTAAATTGTCAATGTTACATGTATTTCGATTCTGATCTTGGTCATGTTCTTAACTTTTAAGAATCAGGTATAGATTAACCTGTAATTTCAAAAGAATTAAAATCTCAAGTCTGAAATTTCAGTTTAATACTATATGGGGGTGTTCGGTTTGCAAAATTGTATCTCGTGATTAAATATGTAGTGTGTTTGATTCATGAGATTGAATCCACAACTCAATTATTTATGGATAATCATGGGATAATTAGTCATAGCTAACTCCCTCCAACTAAAATAATCTCACAACTCAATCCTAGATTATATCTTGGTACTATTTTATCTAGAAAACCGAATACCACCTATTTAGTGCTGGAAGTGATGCTAAATTAAATTAAGAACAAAAATTAAAATGGTAGAGCTTTCCCTAGGAGTTAGGACTAGGATGTACTCCCTCCGTCCCATAAAAATATGTGCAATTGATATGGCACGGGAATTAAAACAAATTGGTAAAGTAAGAGAGAGAAGAAGAGTGGCAATTAAAGTAGTGATAGTGGATAGTGGAACCCACATTATTAGGAGTGTTTAATGGTGGTATAAGTTGTAAATAAGTTGATGTATAGGGGTAATAAATTGGGATAACTTTTCAAAAATGGAATGCACATAATTTTATGGGACGAACGAAAATGGAAAGTGCACATATTTTTATGGGACGGAGGGAGTATAACTTACTTGATATTGATGGGTTTAGTTAAGAGTAGATGGTCACACCACTTAAAAGTTAAAACTAATTTGGGGTTGTGTAAGAAGACTTTCGGCAAGAGCTGAGATGGTGATGGTGATGGTGACACATGGATGACATTGTTACTTGTTAGATCCCTTCCAAGCAGTAAAGTAAAGATTAATTGCTGACACTTTGTTAGTCACTTACTTTTGTGAATGGTTTTTATGCTCTTCTATGAAATTTTTGCTTGACAGGGAAATGCTTGTATAACCATAAGAAAATTGGGCAAGGAACTTAGTTGGATAATGTCTTATTCTTATTGATGAATATTTGTGAAATATTGTGAATTTGTGATACTAAAGAATTACCTAGGTGATCCAATATGACAAACAAGTCTCTCTCTCTCTCCCCTCACCTCTACCCAGTGGGGGAAGAGTTTGAAAAGTACCTCCAATGTTTATATAAAGTTCTAAGTATAATTTTATTTCTGGGATTTAAAGTATGAAAAAGCCTTGTGGTTGCAGAGCATAAACCTACTATATGTTAATGGATTACCCTGGCATCTCCTTGTCTTCTCTATCAATTTTACTTTCTATAGTGATGTTTTCATTCACCATTGATGCAAAGATTTGACAGACAGATATTATAAGGTTCATAGGTGTTTATTTGGAATACTATATAATTTCTGTGTCCATTTGTGACTCTTCTGAAGTTTCCTTGTCCATATGTGATAATTCAGACCGATGCAATCAAAATATATCAACAGTCCGTGGGACTATTTTGTCGAATGTGATCAAGAGTATCATAGCTTGCACTAGATTAACCTTTGCAAATTGAATGTCACAGGAACTAGGGATGTTGAGTCACTCAAAAGATTTGCTCTAGAAGAAACACTTCAAGCAGCTACAAAAGCACAACTCAATGATGATGCTGAGTTATAACTTACCCCTCAGGTAGCCATGACTTCCATTTATTTTCTACCACTGATGAGTACCACCTTGCGTTATACATTCTTCTTACCGAATCTTCACTCATGCAGGTCAAGATAGATAGCCGCATGTGTCCTTGGCCACTGTCTTTGGGGATCCTTGCGGTTTTACAACAGCGGCTTTTTTACCTTTTGTTCGAAACAGATTATTCAATTACTCTTTTTGTTTAGAAATAGATTTGCCTTGCAGACCTTTTATTATTAGATCATTTGTTAAGCAAAATTTTGCTTCATGAGAAAACTATTAAGAGACAGTATGAGTTATGTTGTCATGGTGCTTTGCTGATTAATTAGCACACCCAACTTTGCTAAAAAAACGACTCAAAGATGGAAAATAAAAAACGAGAACAAAGATGTGAAGCAACTTTACATTGTTAAATTAAGTCTGTACTCGAAACCAATTTGCTTATAACTGAGGCTAGAAGACGTGACAAAACGACTTTTTTCAACAAACAAAGGAATATAAAGCACTGGAAACTGCAAAATTTGAAACCCAAAAAAGAGATTTTTATGATGAAATGGGTTCGATGCTTTATACACTGCAACCTTGCTGGATTAATGTGAATCAAATTGTAGTTTTGTTTGGAATTAATTTTATACACTGCAACCTTGTTAATTGATGTGAATCAAATTACAAAATGGATTCATTTTGATGTCATTTCAGGGCCAAATGCTAAAACTGAAAGAGAAGAAGTAAAGACAGAAATTTGGACAAGATAAATGAAAAAGAATAACACACAGTGAAAGGACCCCATAGGGTAACATTAATGTTACATACCACTCGGTTGGGTAGGCATTTGAGCACTCCAGAGAAGTGCACTCGACCGAGTAGGATTATTCCTTAAAGCCACCCGGTCCCGGTCGGCAGAAATCGAGCATTGATCTAGAGAGGACTCGTCAGGATAAAATTGCTGCCACAAGTCACCTGGTCAAGTGATATCATGCGGCATTCCTAGGAGCAAGACCCGACCGGAAGAAATCAGCCTCAGAATGCCACCCGGTCGGGTGATATCGCTGGAGAAGGACATGAACTTATACCCAACCGGGTTGAAGTTGTGCCACTTAGTCACCGGTTAGTTTTTATCATGCATAATGTACCAGAGTTGACTACCTAGCCGGGTGAAACCGCATCGCCTCAATAATCAAACCCATTTTATTTAAATGTGCTCTGCATCATCCTCCAAAAGTATAAGTTGAACCAAAAACTTATAGAAGAGGGGACTGTTGACTCAAAACTAGAGAGAAATAAGAGATTTAAGGCCATCCACAACGCTGTCACTATACCATCCTTTAAATTACTATTTGCGGGTCTCACTGTACTTTTTTACTCAATCCCTTAACTAAGGGATAGAACCTGCAACCATCCGTCCCTTATCCGTCCCTTAAATTACTATTCATTCAATTTCAGTTTTTTTTAAAAAAAATTTCCCAACAAATTCAATTAATAAAAAACACACTTCATTAAAAATAAAATAACATTACAACATAATATAAAAATACAACTTAAAATTCAAAAAAAAAACACACATAATTAAAATCCTAATAAAAAAAATGACATAATTTAAAATATAATTTTATAGAAAATAAAAAAAACTACTCCATCGGCGAATCATCCCCCGGTGGAGGCGGTGGAGGTGCACCGAAGCCTTGAGGAGGCGGCATGCCAAGTTGTGCGGCCATAAACATAATTCCGTTAAGCCAGGCTTGGTATTGGGTGGGCGTAAAGCGGAAAGTGTCCGCCATTGTGGCGGTATTGTACATGGACATAAGGGAGTTCGAGGGTCCTCCGAGCCCGAGCCCGCCAGGCTTGATTCGGCTCGGCCCCTCCTCCCTCTAGCCGCCTTCGCCGCATTTCTCCCTTGCGGCCAACGGCGCCCGGGAGGACCCCCGGCAGGGACGGATACATATGAGCATCACAAGGGGCAATTGCCCCAGCTAAAAAAAATTATTTATACTATTTTGATTATTAATTTTTAAATTATTTGAAATATTCTCTATATGCCCATTCTCTAATTCTTAAAATATCTTTATATGAATTTTTGCCCCATCTATATAGAATTCATGGCTCCGTCCCTGCCCCCGGCATCGTCTGCCGGGGTCTCCTCCTCCTGCGAGGCAAACTCTTGTGGCCCGCTGCCCGAACCGCCTTCACCAGACGAGTATTAGCCACTCACCTTGTGCTTCGTGCGCTTCGAGGTCGAGCCCGAGCTGGACCGCACACCGCTGGCCCACCTTTCCTCGTCCCTGACGACCTCCCAAACATCGGCATATTTGAATTGTTTGTCGGTGTCGTCGTAGTAGACCCGCAAAGCCGACCTCAGAATGTCGGCTCCTGTGGCTCCGCTTTGGTAATGAGCCGCTTCATTCTTGTGGATGGCGCAAAATCGTTTGACCTCTCTGTCGACTCGGTCAAAGTGAGCGCGGGGCATCTTATATATGCGGCGGCGGGTCTTTTTCGGCTTAATCTCGTGGTAGGCCTCGGTGACCTTTTCCCATAAGCACTTCCGGGGTGTTGATTCCCGACGATGGGATCGTACGAGATGCTGATCCATGCGTTGTACACTGCCAGCGTTTCTTTGGCGCCATATGGATGCCGGCCTAGATCCTCCTCCTCGTCCGCCTCCGCCCTGTAACTTCCCCCGCCTCGGCCTTCTTCCGGAGTGGGTTGAACCGGATAATCCTCCCGAATCTGGGAGAGTCCCTGCGAATACCGCGGGGTGGAGGGACGAGTGTATGCATCCACATCAAAATTGGGGGGTTGGTACCCCCGGCGTCGACGAACCCTGGGTGCCCGGCATCGACGAACCGGAACCACCCAATGTGTTGTACATGTTCCCCCAATCGCCGAACGCGTTGAGATCCCATGAGCCGGAGCCGCCACCGTCGGAGTTTCCGTCGCCGGACATTTTGTGATGAGATGTTAGATGAAAATTGGAGAGGAAATGAAGATGATTTGGGAAGAATAGATGTGTAATTATATGTGAAATGAGGATGGATTATGAGTATTTATAGAGTTAAAAAAAGGAAAAACGACTATTAACAGTAATATTACCGTTTCACATGGCCTGGGAGCGCGCCACGTCGCCTGGCGAGCCGTCCCGCGTTTCGTCACGGCGAAACGGGACTGGTGACGGGCTGGGGGCGGGCTGGTGACGGGATGAGGCGCTGCAACGCGTCCCGCCCCGGTTCAATCACGCAGCAACGAAATACGGGCCACCCTCGTAACGCGTTGCGGGTGGCCTAAGAGATGAAGCTCAAGAGAGATTGAAGTTTCATGATCTAACAAGGAATTGTCCCCCATGTAATACACTACCATCGCTATTATTATTGTAACAACCATGAGTGGCTAGTTCTTCAAACTTCTCCTAGCTCTAGTAAAATTTTATCATTGTAAATGAAATAGTTCACACAAACAAGCAAGTATAACAAGATTATAAGAAACTACAGGAGATTCAAGATGGAACCAGAGTTGCTTAACAAAATACAGTACTTCCCATTACGTGTCTTAGTTTTTCATTTTGGGGTGTCTCTTATTAATTTGTCTCGCTTCATTTTTACACTTTTAATAGTAGGCTTTATATTCCACTAACTTATTTTACTCACATTTAATTATTATGACTTATATATAAAAGTAAGATTTACTTTCACAAACTTTTCCAATTGACTCTCCTCACTTGTGTCGGGGTCAAGAGAGAACATATTGAGGGACGAAGAGAGTAGTTAAAAATGAACACTAAAACACGAAATGTAAATTGTTTGAGGGAACCACAAGTCCGATGATACAAATACAAGTACAAGTACGACAAGAGAATAGTTGATGCGGAGAGATTCCAATCTTCCGGTAGGGCTGCTGAGTGGAACAGGAAGCAGAGTGAGATGATTGTGGAGTGGTAGAGCGCAACTGGTAACTTCACTGCTTACTGGAATGAAACTAGGGAAGTGGAAGAAGTTGAAAGAGAAAGAAAAGCTCACCAATGGCAGAACCATAGACGAACAGGTTACAACCCAAGCATGTATATTTATGATCTATTGTTGGTGTCTTGCCAACCCAGTACTCATCCGCTGTTTATCTAGTGATCTGCCAAAATTGCAGCAAGGATCACCTAATACTTTTCCTAAAACATTTCCTACTCCACACTCAGTCTCCCCTGGCGCATCTCGTGATCATCTCACAACCTCTGCTGTAGGAATTGGCGACGCCGGCGGCCTTCGCCTTGCAGTTGTAATACGAAGCTCCGGGCCGATCGCACGGCACCAAATCTCTTCTCAGAGTGTCGTAGCTGATGTATCTCCGCCGCATCAGAAAGTGATGAGATCCGTCCGCAGATTAGGAAATGCAGGAAGAGAAGCTGAGGTTTGGGCATTTTGTGGGATCAGGATTATTGAGAGGAGGATGGATATTTTGTGAAAATTGAAAAGAGTGAGGAGTGAGAAATTGATTTGTTTTGGAGAGTCATTGAGCATGAGAGAGAGTGACCCATCAAATGTCTGTTGGTTGTCGAGTTTTGTCACAATTGGACTTACCCTTAATTCAGGAGAGTAGCCTTATGATTATATCACATAAAATAAAATTATGGCGATATAATGATTCGGTTTGCAAGATTGTATTCGGGATTAAATTTATAGTGTGTTTGGTTCATGAGTTCAACCCCAGAACTCAATCTTAGATGGATAATAATGGGATAATTAGTCATATCTATGACTAAAATAATCTCACACCTCAATTCTAATTTGTATCTTGGTATTATTTTATCTTGAAAACCAAACACCACTTAAGTGACATAAAATACTAACACAACCTCCTCCAATTGATTTTAGCCTTCTTTGTATTGGAGTTTGTTCAGATTTTCAACTTTGTGTTTCGTGATAATAGTATGACTTCTATAAGTTTATAATGTGGTTGTTACTAGTTACCTATTTGATTTAAATGCACATCCAGGAGGGATAAGGAAATGATTAAGGGAAAAACATCCTGGAGTTATTTTGGGCATTAAATGCAATTCCAACATGGTAAATGGTAACTGCTCCAACAACAAAAACCTTAACAAAAACTGAAACTACTACAAAGCTAACACACAATTAGAAATAACAATGATTGATCATAGTGCAGAGGCTTGTAAAAGGCCCCTCAACTGACGTAGTCCGCCTGATCCTTGGCGCCAAGCTGAGCGAGGTGGAGAGCAGCCACCTTCTCGGTGTAATTTTTGTGCCCCATGCATTTCCATTTCATATAGCTGAATCAATGTGTCATTGTCGACGCTGATACATATCTCATAGGCATAATCAAACAACTTATGTGTGTTCCCTGAAACCTCGATGTTGTTGTTGAGGAGCGAGCATGATCCGTCCGGTCCTATTTGAGGTGCCGTTTCGCCGCTGCTGGAATTGCAGACTCCGCAATAATAAACGTAAAATTTCATGTTTATTTTCTAATTTAAATATTCTTAGTAAATCTTTTATCATGATCAGTGGCGGACGCAGGAATATTAAAATTTCTCATACTCTCTTTCGTTTATAAAAAATAGTCTCGTTTTGCTATTTTTGGGTATCGACTAGTCCCATTGTTAAAATGGAAAGTTTCTTTCTCATATTTTTATCTACTTTTCTTTCTATCTATTTTACTTTACCTATTTTTTCTCTTTCTTTCTTACTTTATTAATTTCTCATTAAAACTCGAGTTGTCCACAAATGAGACCTTTTTATGTGTCGTCATCTGTTAGACTTTACTCTCTTCATCTATCTTACTTTATTTCCTCTCTTACTTTATTCTCTTCATTTTAACCTTTAACACATCAATTTCTTAAATCATGTGCCCAAAAAACACCCCAACTACTTTGAGACGAATGGAGTAAAATTATAAAAATGCATAAATGTCTAATATATAAAATTAATCCAACACATGTTTAACAAAAAAATAATACAATTCATGTTCTAGTTGTGTTTATTTTGCTAAAACAATAAATATATAATATATAAAAATGCATAATTATCTAATAAATACACGGTTTTATAATCTATTTCCTTCATTTCCTAAAAATAGAAGTTCTTTCATTTTAGTTTGTTTTCTAAAAATAAAAACTCTCTATTTAGGAAATGGACCCCACAATCTTTTAATATTAGAGTGAACTACCTCAAAAGTCCTTAACTTTTCCGTTTGTGACACTGCAGGTCCCTACCAAAAAAATATCACCAGACAACCCTAACCTTCAACATAATCACATATCTTGTTTTTTCTGACTAAAATGCCCTTAAGCCCTAAAAGGGCATTCTGGTCATCTCAATAAAAATGCTGACAGTGGTGGCCTGCATGCTGCACAACATCTACTGTTCACACCTTTTTCTGAATAATTGAAGCATAATTATTATTTTTTCACACCTGGTAAGTTATCAATTTTTAATTTAGATTAATCTTGTCATATGAAAAATTGAAAACACAACGTTAATATACATAAACATTTTATATAAAGCTAATCCAATACTTTTAAATTATTGAATTTACATAGATTACTTGGAAAGAAAATTAAAATTATATATTGTAAATGATGGTTTTTGCCGTGAAACCCTATAATTAGATTTTCTATTGGTTGATATTCATTTTAAAATTTCATTTACAACATCTAAAGCAGCACTATATTTAACAAAATGTTTTGAAATGATACTGATAAGGCTAATTTCATACATAGATCCAGGGGTTAAATTCATACATTTGCGGGGTCTAACACATGTTTTAAGCCAAGAGTGTAGAAGATTTCGCCAGGTCTAGGAAGAAGAGAGGGTAATTGCATGGCCCAAGGAATCTGGCGAAAAGAGTGAGCGTTGTGGAGAAGAATTACCAGACGGAGGAGATCAGGGAGCTAAAGGGCAGAATGGAGACTTCTGCGAAGGCTTCTAGAAGATCAAACCCGCATCTATATAAGGAAGAGAGCATGCATTCCAAAACCAAAACCAGTACCAGTATCACCATGACCAGTACAACCCTCCTGGCCAGTATAACCAATACCCACCTAACCAGAACCAACAAAACTTCCAAAATTTCCAGCCCAACCAAAGTTCCCAGTATAACCAGCACCAAGGGCCAAGTCAGTCCCAATATCCCAGTAGGACAAGACGATCTATGGAGGATATGATGGGAGAATTGCTCGCCTCGCAGCAAAGTATCAAGGGTGAGCTGCAATCTAACAATGAAGTGGTGTAGGGGACGCAGAATGCCCAGAAGGAGCACAAGGCAAATATAGATATGATGGATAGGCAGTTGGCCCAGCTGGCCAGTTCGATGTGTGAAATGAAAGAAAACTCAGGGAAACTCCCGTCTACAGTCCATGCACTGAAAAGGCAAACGTGAGCAAGGTCACATTGCGGTCCGGTACCACCTATGAGGGACCCCAACCGAAGGAGTCCAGTGGAGAACCAAGTGGAGCAACATTGCTGAAAGACGTTGTCTCGGAAAAGAAGCTACACAGACCTCTACCCCAAATGCAGGATCTATTTTTCTTGGATGGGGAACCATCGGGAAAAAGTGAAACCGGAAGCATGCATCCCAAGGTGGACTCACCTAAGGAAAAGGAACCAACGAAGGAGACTCCAGCCCAGAATTTACCCAAGGAAAACTCCAGAAGGGCTGTTGAAGGACTCATTGAAGAAGAGAAAGGAAAGAAACTGTTCCCTTATCGTTGCGTAACCAAAAGGAAGAAGGAGGCCCCGGTGGATTACATGTCGATTTTCGGGAAGCTGGATGTTACCATACCATTCCTCCAGGCCGTGAAGATACCCTCACTCGGGAAATTCATTAAAGAGTTCATAGCCGGAAAAGCCCAGGAGAATGGAAAGATCATGGTGGAAGGGATATCGTCAGCAATTGCGCAGGAGAAGTTACCGCCCAAGAGAGCCGATCCAGGTATGTTCACTTTGCCCATAACTATAGGAGATGTGAAAGTCGAGCATGCAATGTGTGACCTGGGAGCTTCTATTAATGTTATGCCTTTGTCAATCTATAACCGGCTGAAGGGAGTAACGTTATCAAGTACTAGGGTGTTGATCCAACTGGCTGATAGATCATGCATAAGTCCTGAGGGTGTATTAGAAAATGTGTTGGTAAGAGTATATGATTTTACTTATCCTGGTGATTTTTACATGATCAAGATGGGTGAGTCTGAAGCTAGGGAGTCCAACGACATATTGTTAGGAAGGCCATTTCTTAGGACAACCAAGACAATTGTAGATACGGCTGAAGGAACAATTTGCGTTGATTTTCATGGAGAGAAGTTTACCTTTGATATAAATGAGGCCATGAAAAAGCCTATCGATTCTGAAAATCTATGTTGTGTGGATGTAATTGACCCCTTAGTCCAAGATTTTCTTGAGACTGAATTATTGTAGGAGAAACTCCAAGCTTTAGATGTATATGGGCAGGCTGATGTAGAGGCAGCTGCTTGGTGTGATCTGATCAGTAGCCAGGGGTTAACTGATAAAGAGATAGAAGGAGCAATTAAGGATTTCTGTCAGAAATCAGAATTTATTGGAGCCACAGAGGCTAAGCTACCAGTCAGTACAGATGAACTTTCAGATGGAGAATTAGAAAAGGACGGGGACGCTGCAAGAAACCCTCTACCAGAGGACACGCTTTCCCCATAAGTAGAATTGAAAAAGCTACCAACGACACTGAAGTATGCATTCTTAGGCAAGGAAAACTCGTATCCAGTGATTATCAGCAGCAGCCTGACGAAAGAACAAGAGGCAAGGCTACTAACTGTCTTAGGCAGGAACAAGAAAGCAATTGGATGGAGCCTTACAGATTTGATGGGAATAAGCCCCGACGTCTGCATGCATCATATCAGGCTAGAAGAGGGGGCGAAAGAACATCGTGACTCGCAGAGGAAGGTGAATCCCAACATGCGGGAGGAAATCTTGAAGGAAATCTTAAAGTTGCTGTCATTAGGGATTATCTACTCGGTGCCCGATAGCGAGTGGGTCAGCCCTGTGCACATGGTTCCCAAGAAGTCCGGGATTCAAGAGGTTCAAAATGAGAGGAATGAGCTGATACCGACAAGGCTAGTTACTGGTTGGTGGATGTGCATAGACTACCGCAAGCTGAACGCCGCGACCAGAAAAGATCACTTCCCCCTACCGTTCATCGATCAGATGTTGGAGCGACTGGCTGGGAAGAAGTACTTTTGTTTTTTGGATGGGTACAGCGGGTATTTCAGATTTACGTGAACCCTGAAGACCAGGATAAAACTACCTTCACCTGCCCGTTTGGAACCTATGCGTACAAACGCATGCCGTTCGGTCTTTGCAACGCTCCGGGAACATTTCAGCGATGCATGATGAGCATATTTTCCGATCTGATCGAGGAGTGTATAGAGATATTCATGGATGATTTCACAGTATACGGGGACTCTTTCAACTCATGCCTTCATCATTTGGAGATAGTCTTGGAGAGGTGTCAAGCGAAATGCCTAGTCTTGAATTTTGAGAAGTGTCATTTTATGGTCACGGAAGGTATCGTCCTAGGGCACGTGGTGTCAGAGAGAGGTATCCAGGTGGATCAGGCCAAAGTGGACGTAATTTCCAAACTACCTTTCCCAAATGACCAGAAGGAGATAAGGGGTTTTCTGGGGCATGCGGGATTTTATCGCCGATTTATTAAAGACTTCGCAAAAATCGCCCAACCACTTACCAGACTCCTCCAAAACGAGGTGGAATTCAATTTTGATGATCAATGCAAGGCTGCTTTCAACTTGCTCAAGGAGAAGCTAATATCCGCACCGATTATCCGGGCTCCTGATTGGGAGCATCCGTTCGAAGTGATGTGTGATGCCAGCAATTATGCAGTGGGAACTGTTCTGGGTCAGAAGATCGAGGGAAAAAGGTATGTAATTTTCTATGCGTCTAAAACCTTAAATCAAGCCTAAAGGAATTATGATACCACGGAGAAGGAGATGCTAGCCGTGGTGTATTCATTCGAGAAGTTTCGGTAGTACTTGTTGGGATCCAAGGTCATCGTGTATACTGACCATGCAGCCATTAAGTATCTGATTGCCAAGAAGGAATCCAAACCACGCTTGATCCGATGGGTACTCTTGTTACAAGAATTTGATTGGGAGGTGGAAGATAAGAGAGGAGTCGAGAATAAAGTCGCGGATCATTTGAGTAGGATAGTGCAAGGCGGGAGCAGCGAAGAGATTCACGACCGATTTCCAGAGGAACATTTGTGTGAGGTAATTTTTGTTGTTAGAAAGATAGATTGGGAAGAAGTGATGAAGCTTACTAGCCAGGATAGTACAGGGAAAGGAAAGGAAAATGTAGGGTAGGAACCATGGTATGCGGACCTAGCCAACTACTTAGTTTCGGGGGAGCTTCCAGAAGTGCCGAGCATCACCAAGGCTCAAAGAATGAAGATCAAGAGCGAGGCGAAGTACTACTTTTGGGACGACCCATATCTTTGGAGAGTAGGAGCAGATCAAGTGATAAGAAGGTGCGTTCCTGACTGGGAGCAGAGGGACGTATTGACGCATTGCCACTCTTTGGCGTGTGGAGGACATTTCGGTCCCAGGAAGACAGCGAGAAAGATCCTGGATAGCGGATTTTATTGGCCAACCCTCAACAAAGATGCCTACGAGTTCTGTAGAGGTTGTGAGCGTTGTCAACAGACCGGTGGAATATCAGCGCGAGATGAAATGCCACAAGTCCCGATCGTTGTTTGTGAGTTGTTCGACATATGGGGGATGGATTTCATGGGGCCTTTTCCCTCGTCGTATGGGAACTTGTACATCTTAGTCGCAGTTGACTACGTCTCCAAGTGGCTAGAAGCCAAGGCCACAAGTACGTGTGAAGCAAGGGAGGTAGCCAAGTTCCTCAAAAGTAACATTTTCAGTCGTTTCGGAGTACCAAGGGCCATAATATCCGATCAGGGCACCCACTTCTGTAACCGCACCATCGAAGCGTTGATGAAGAAATACGGTGTTCATCACAGACTATCGAGCCCCTACCACCCACAAGCGAACGGGCAAGCAGAAATCTCTAACTGAGAGATAAAGAAGATTCTGGAGAAGACCATCAATCCTTCCAGGAAGGACTGGAGTATAAGGTTAGAGGATGCTCTGTGGGCATATCGCACAGCCTACAAGACCCCCATATGAATGTCTCCGTACCGAATTGTTTTCGGGAAGATGTGCCACTTACCAGTGGGAATTGAGCACCGGGCATACTGGGCAGTACATCAAGTGAATGTAGATGCTACAGCCCGTGAAAAGTACGTGAAAAGGAAAGGAAGTTGCAGCTGCAGGAGTTAGAGGAACTCAGATTGGAGTCGTTTGATTCAGCCATGTGGTACAAAGAGCGAACCAAATTGTGGCATGACAGAAATCTGAGGACCAAGGATCTCCATGTTGGGCAGAAAGTACTACTCTTCCAGTCGAGGTTGAAGCTCATGCCTGGGAAGCTCAAGTCAAAGTGGACCGGACCCTATGTCATAGGCTAAAGGTATTTAGGGATAATAGTGATGTGGCCGGTTTCAGTCAAATAGGGGGAGCAGGGGGCATAACCGGAGAAGCCCCATCTGAACCGATAGTTCAGTCCAGAGTACAACCAGAAGGAGAATCTTCCTCGGCGACCGCATCGCCTGAGACCTCAGAACTCTCCCCGACTAACCAAGAGACTGATTCAATGGATATTGATGCCATTGCCGCCCATTATGATTCAGATCCAGAGGAAAGGGAGGCGAGAAAGGAACCGTTGAACCCGAGAGGACGCCGGTAGCAGAGCCTATTCTTCAAGAAGTGTCGAAGGAAGAGATAGATCTTAATGAGTCCGCCAAGAAGCAGGGTCTCATGACTGATGAGGAATTCGAAGCACTGTTAGCGGAGGTAACTCAAGGGGAGGGGAGAGATGAAGAGGAGGCAGTAAGCGAGGGTAGAGACGACCAGCCAGTAGAATAGAAGGAAGAAGAAAGAGTCGAGTCAGAAACGTCCCAGCAAGAGGCAGGAGCGGATGAAGCGCGTACTGCTCAGGAGGAGACAGTAGCGAGCATGGAGGTACCGGAGCCAGCAGCACCTCCAGTGATAAAGTCAAAAGCCTTCAAGCGAAAGCTAGTGTTGAAGGGCGACTCAAAGGGGGCACGGCCGAAACCGCAGAGGGTATCGCAAAGATGCTTGGGCAAATGGGCAGCTAGTAAGGCAAAGCCAAACACAGAGGCAAATCCGGTAGAAATTTTGAGCGAAGAAGAAAGGGGTACTCCCACCAAACCTGGGGAGTAGTTTTTACCCGCGACTAACTTAGAGGAAACTGCAATGGAAGCAGAAGCGGTCTGTCCGACGCCGGGTGGCCAAGGTGAAGAGGCTGATTGGGTGGCTGAGGGTCTGGACCTCGCATCCAAGTCAGCAGGCCAGGAGGAGCAAGGAATTGACATTATCCGTACCAGCGGAGAGACTAGTCCTGCTGCCCAGGATCAGTGTTCAACACAAGCTGAGAAGGAACCCGAAGAAGAGAAAGACGGGGTTGATGGAGAGGAAGCCAGATACAAGGCAAAGAGGAATGAAAGGGAAAAGCTCCTATGAAGAAGAAGCCCAGCGCCAAAGAAGCAACGCACTGTGAACACCAACGTAGTCATCACGGAACCAGATTGGAGGGCACCGCCTCGCCAGCAAGAGACGAGCGACAGTGATTATACAACCAGTGAGGTTTCTGACTCCGACATTGACATTTCCCTGGAGAATGAAGAGTATAGAGAGCACCAACTCCCGCAAGATCATCAGGAGCTTGTACATCCCCCATTGGAGAGGATGAGGTACCGGCGCTGGACAGTGGACCTTACTGATGAGTTAGTTGAGGATATGAAGCATTTTGACACGAGGAAACTGCAGGAAGCGTTTGGCGACAAGGACGATAGCAGTAAGCAACTTAAAAGTAGAGAGGTACTTCATTACCCTTCCCTTGAGGCTTTGAGCGCCCGTGTACCCTTCTTATTACATTTGCGTTCTTTGGGTTTCGACTGGCTATTGGAAAACTAAGATCCGAGTATACCAGTGAGATTGGCGAAGGAGTTTCACCCCGCGTTTCTACGCGATGGGTGGGGAAGCCATACCAGCTGGGAGAGCTTCAGCAAGCCAGAATGTACAAGGTCATGAGCAGCGGCAAGAAAGGTTAGAGAAGGCAGTAGAAGAGTTGGCGAAAGAGAATAGGCAGGCAAGGGCGGAGTTGAACCGCTTGACGAACGTGATGGAAGAAATCTTCAAAGAATTGGCAGCAGGGAAGCTAGTGAGAAAAGCGGGAACGAGTGGCCATGGCGGCCAGGATGATGAACCCATGGAGACCGAGACAGAAAAAGCAGCGCAGAAGGAAGTCAGACCATAGGGAACCGAGACAGAAGGAAAGGAATTAGGAGAAGGAGATGCCGAAGAGTCGGCAGAATCTGGGAACAAGCAGTCCGAGAATGAGGAGGAACAACCGGAAGAACCACCTGCACCACAACCTGCCCCGCGAAGGAGCAAGAGGACCAAGTGACCAACTATACTAACCAGTTAGTTTTCTTTTTATTTTCAGTTTTTAGTTTTTCATATTTTAATTGTGTTTTGCTGTGTTTTAGGTAGTATAATTTGTGTTGTAAATGTGTGCAAACCCGTTCTAACACTTAGCCTAGTCAATAGTCTTAGTGTGAGAAGTTAAGGGTTTGCCAATTTGGCGCATGTTTTATGTTTATTTGTTTTTACGTATGCATGTTAGCTCACACTTAGTCCATTATATAGTCGAAGTGTGAGAAGTTTCAGTAGAAACATGTGTTTTGCTTGTTTGGTATGTCTGTGTGTCAGCCATACTGGCCATTACCTTTTTCCACTTCACAGCCTTATCTGAGGGCAGACACTTGTGAAGTGGGAAGGGGGGGATGCAATGGCCAGTATGACATGTGTACATATGCGTTATCTGTGTTTAGTGTTTGTGTAGTACTCTCTCCGTCCCCCAATTTGAGTCACTCTTTGACTCGGCACGAGTTTTAAGAAAAAGTTTGAATGTGTGGTGTAATAAATGGAGTTAGGTAGTGAAATGTGGGGCCTCCTTGACTTTTTATGTAATAAAGGGTAATTTTGATGTCCAAAAATGGTAAGTGGGAAGAGTGACTCTTATTCGGGGACGGCCCGAAATGGAAAAGAGTGACTCAAATTGGGGGACGGAGGGAGTAATTCTTTAGGTCTAGTTTTTTTTTTCTATGTATGTGTTGATTGGGCTTAAAACTCAACTATCTCGAGCTGACGGTGAGGGGAATTGAAGGAGATAGGACATGCTGGACAATGGAAACCACCCTTTTTAGTATCCCCTAGTCAGTATGAATGAAGCGAGTATGAGAGAAAAGCCCACCCCTAGAGACAAGCACAAAAGCCCTCTTAAAATGTGAGTTAAAGCCTAAAGTGGAACCACTTTCCACTAATTCAGAAAGAAAAGAGTGGCTGCCACAAGGTGCCTAGGGTAAAGTGACCGCGTGTAGCAAACACTGAAGGCAGTAGGAAACCCTCCCTCGAAAAAAAAACCACCTTTAGAACCCCACTTTCTAGCCATATATACCCCGATATAACCCATTAACCACTGGAACTGTGTGTGTGCAAGGCATAAGGCAAGGAGGCAACTGGCCAGAAGTACAGACAAGAAAGAAACCAACTAGAGCGAGAAATGATAAAGCAAGGAGAAAATCGATCAGGAAGTAATTACAGGTCCAAAAAAATTAAGAAGGAATAAGGTGGCTAAGCCACGAAAGGAAAGAAGAAGAATGAGAAGAAAATGGTCGAAAATACTTGACCACACCAAAATAATGAGAAGGAATAAGGTTGGCAAAGCCACAAGACGCTACTAACCAGTTGGGAAGAAACTTCAGAAAAAGTCCAGTAAAGCAGAGGTGACAGCTGAGAGCCAGAGCGCACACAGTTTCCCCATATCGGTATAGGATAGAGATTTTGAACCTTAGAGCCTTAGGAACAACCACCCGAAACACTATAAACCAATATCCCCATTACAAGCCTAAAAGACCTTTAGTAGCCGCACGTGAGATCTAAGTCCGAAGCATTTGTGGTTCAGTATTGTGAGAGAATACAGTCCTTACACCCCTGGTGAGGAATGAGTGACAGAGCGAACCCATTGTTTGGCCGAGAGTTTGGGCGATCTTGACAAACGAATATACTGGCTGGGAGGGAAAGGGGGGGGGGGGGACGGCAGAAGTTCAAGGCTGTCTAAGGCCGGATTGCACCTGATCCCAAGGGGAGGAATGGTTGAAAATATAGCCCAATTATTGTGTTTAATATGTTTGAGTGTTTAATTTTGTCTTTTATGTGTGTTTGTCCTTGTTTACATGTTTTTCGTTGCATCACAGTTTAGAGTCTAGGTTAGGATAGAGTCTGTCAGGGGAGTAACAAGGCTAGAACTCGACTTACTTCTTTTGTTTGTCCTTCACGCTTGAGGACAAGCATGTGGTAAGTGTGAGCAGTTTGATAAGTCGTATTCTAGGCATTGGTTACTGGTCAGTATAATGTGCATAATTGGAATATATATGCAAAACAGTTGCTAAAGTGTGCAGGGATAGTGTTCTGGCCAGTATGGGAATATTCGGAGAATTCAGGTGAAAAGGGCGTCAGGATGTTGCTATCCTGACCAGTAGGCATGCCAGAAAGGCTCGAGATGGAGAAGAAGGATAGCTGGGAAGATTAGCCGCAAGCAAGGGCAAAAGAGTCATTTCATGCAGAGAGTCTACCCTAAAAATCAAGGGAAGCCTCCCTATAAAAGGAAGCCACTTGGAGAAAAAAAAGAGGAGAGGAGAATTTTGGAGGTTTAGTTAGAAATCTCTCTTCGGTAGATCAATCCTTCAGCATTATCCTTCATATTTCTCGTTCCTCGCCACAGCCATGGTCACTTGAATATCGTTGGTTCGCTAGAGTTCCACATCCTCTCGTTCCAGTCAGCGTGTTTTCATCGTGTTAAACAGTTCCATTGCCCGGAGTGGCAAACAATCTTTATTTGCTTTCTTAGTTAATTGCAACTTTGTTTTCTCACATTGGATTGTCGCATTTTTCAGTATTGCCTACGTTGAAGTTTAGTTGTGATCCAAACGTTTTATGCTATGAAGTTGTTTTTGTGCATCGGGTCTTGTTTGATTTAGTTATTTTCTGCCCGGATAGTTTAGATCTAGTGGTTTCGGTATGTTCCAGTGTTGAATCGCATGTTCTCATTCTGTCGTTAATTTCTCTAAGTTTGCAAGTTTAGATAGCTGTTAGATTTTAAATCTGAAATGGTTAAGTGTGAAAGTCCAGTTCACGTCAATTCTGCCAACTTGCATGTTGACCAGAAAGCGTAGTTACAGTTTCAGTGTTCGATCTTTAATTTGAAGTTTTAAGTTGTAGATCTGTGTTCTTGAAGTTGTTAATCTGTGTTTTTATGGTGAGTAGTCTGGATGTGTTGATCTGATTTGATTCTTGTTGAAGACGATAACATTTCCATCCTACTTGGGGACCACTTTTGCTTTTTAGTTGCCTTTTACTTTTGTCCCTTACTTTCAGATGGCACCTACAGATCTGACAGAGTAGCCACCCAACTATAAACGCATGCATGATTCGAAACTGAATTTAACTTTGGATCATTCACCGAATTTCCTGGGTCGAGCAAACAAGTTTCCTGGGTCAAGCAAATAAGTTTCCTAAAACAGCCAGACAACAGATCGTAAGAAAAGCAACAGATCAGATTTCCCTAAATAGCTACTGACAAGAAGGCTGCAACTAACAAACTAAAGCAGATTTGATCCTAACTACCAGCAAACTTCATCTTCTTCATGAAACTAAGCTAAAACAAAGCTAAAACAGAGCAAGCATTGAACACTATGAAAACAGAGCATGCTTCAAAACCTCTCGTAAACACGAAATTCAAGCTAGAACTGCCAGATCTACTCTCCTGGGTCAAGCGGAAAGCAGAATAAACACAGATATACCTTGCATGCATCACCTAAACTAACAGATACAGAAATCGAGCACGTGAACAACTAGATCTCAACCTCTAAACTACTGGAAATCATGTAACATCATGGATCTAAACATCTAAGCCATCAATTGCGAAAAGCATCCAAGAAACATAAGTAAAAACATCATCAACATGAAAGTAAACACCAAGCTTAATAAAACCATAAATATAAGTCGAGATCCAAAGGCGGAGTCGTCAATTCCTCCGATGAAACTCGAGATCTTACTACATCGTCTCAAAAACGGTAAAAGAAAGCAAGGATCCAACGTCGGAGGCGTCAATTCCACCGTCGAAACCATTGAACTAAGCTAAGAAATCAGCAACCAAACTAAACTAAACTAAGAGAGCAGTGGCGTTAGCGCCTATGAGAGTTTCAACCTAAAACTACGAGAACGTAGCGTTAAGCGCTACCGAGAGCTCCCTACCTAAACTACCATAGCTTAAGCGCTCCCTTCTTCATTCATGTTGGTCCATTTATATAGGGAGGCTTCAAGCTCGAATCCCTAGGGTATGCTCTTCATGAGTTGACGTTGTTTATCCTTAAAATAGGATCTTTTAAATCTGCTCCATTTTCCCTGCCCCGGTAATTGATCTTCATTCATGGGTCTGGCAGATTATTCATGCACTTGCTCTTTGACCTAGCGGATTTTTTGACACTTTTTACTCTTTTCTCTGCTCATTTTGCACCTGCTCCGGCAATTTGCAACATCCTCTTGGACCCAGCAAATATCTGCACACTTAAGCCTCAAATTTACGCATTATCTCCCCAAAAAGGCATATAATATCACCAAAACCAATGCATGAAACGAGCCTTATCAGAAAGGCACTCCTGAATGCAATCGAGAAGACTAGTCCAACAGCCTCACAAGAAAAAGAAAAACCTCCAGGTCAAGGAGAGAAATTCACCCCAGCAATACTATGGCCCCCAGGAGGGAGATTACCAGGCCCAAGTTAACGCTATGGGAAGTTGGAACCTAGATGGAAGTTGGAATCCGGGGAGGCAAAGGGATGCACCCTGGAGGAACCATCTCAATTTTAGATGGTCTGACAATGATCCGAACCAGCCACCCCCACAACAGAACACTCAGTTGACACAACAACCAGAGAGACAGACTAATTGGTCTGGGAGAAATCAGGAGGGGCAGAGCAACTGGAACAACCAGAACCAGGGAGACCACTCTAATTGGGGAATAGGGATCAGACTCAGGGGAACTCTTACGTACCGCCACACCAGAGGAACTACACTGGATACTATCAGAATTCCCAACCACCTTACCAAGGGAACCAAGGGCCAGGAAATCAGTTCCACAATACTTCAGGGGGTCAAGGAAACTTTCGTCCGAGTCAGGGAAGTGGACACATCTGGGTACAGGACCAAGTTCAGGCCATGCGAGTTCTAAAACATCAAAGAATCTAGATGACATGGTACATGATTTAGTCAGTTCTCAACAGCATACGTAGAACAATGTGCAATCCAACAATGACGTAGTGCATAAGCTTCAAGATGCACAGCTAGAGCAGAAGGCAGCAATGGACATGCTGGCCAAACAGTTGTCTCAGATAGCGACCTCTTTGAGTGAAATACGAGGGAACGAAGGGAAGATTCCTGCTTCAGTGAGGCCACCAGACAGGTCTAACATCAGCCAAATCACTTTGAGATCTGGGAAAAGGTATGACGGCCCATTGATGAAAATGAATGAAGAGACACCTGCCACCGAAGGTGAGAAGCGGAAGAACCCAGTTCCTGAACCTGAAAATTCAAAAGTAGATAGTACCTTAAGGAGGGATGATATTCGGGAAGGTAAGCTGGATAGACCGCTAACCAGAGAAACTGAACCATTCTTCCTAGATCCAGAGCCAGAAGCGGAAAAGGAATTAGCAGGGAAAAAAATGGACGGAGTCCCAGCTGAAGGATCTGCACGACCAGGGAGGCAACTAAAGTCGTTCCCACACCGAGGAGAGACTAAGAAGAAAAAGGATGAGCCTGTGGATTTTATGGACATCTTTGGGAAATTGGAGATCAACCTACCATTTTTGCAGGCTTTGAAATTGCTGGTGTTCAGCAGATTGACCAAAGAGTTCATAGCCAGCAAGGCCAGACCACAGTGGAAAGATTCTGATTGGAGAAAATGTATCAGGGGCATCGATAAATGTTTTACCGCTTTCCATTTACAAGAAGCTGGTAGGAGTAAGTATGGTGGATACGAAAGTGGTGATTCAATTGGCGGATAGGTCGTGCATTTGTCCAGAGGGGGTTTTGGAAAATGTTTATAGTCAAGGAGCATGATTTCATGTATCCAGCCGATTTCCATGTTATCAAAATGAGAGACAATGAGTCTGCAGAGTCTAGCGACGTACTTCTAGGGAGACCTCTTCTCCGAACCGCTAAAACTATAATTGATGTTTTCGATGGAACCATATGCTTGGACTATAATGGGGAGAAGTGGAGAGAAGATACTTTTAGCATAGACGAGGCAATGAAGAAACCTTTAGATGTAGAGAATTTGCATGCGATCGATGTTATTAACCCCCTGGTCCAGGAATTTCTTGAGACGGAGTTAATGCAGGAACAGATGAGTAATTCAGAGTCGAGCCATTCGATCGACATGGAGGGTAGGTAGCGATGGTGCGAGGCAATGCACACAAGGGAGTTATCGGATGAAGAGCTGGCCGAAGCAATTTCAGAATTTTGCACGAATCCGGGGGGCAGCAAGATTAAGAGGATCAGCCTATGTGGCTAATCTGGAAAGTACTCCAGGGATTGGAAAGGGAATGAAATCTGATGAAGAAAATAATCCCTTGCCCTAGGAAACAAGCACTCCCAAGAAGGAATTGAAAACGCTCCCTCCAGGACTCAAGTATGCCTATCTGGACGGAAACGCGGCATTTCCAGTAATCATCAATAGCAATTTGACCGAGGAAGGAGGAACAGAAAAAGAAGTTACTGGATGTAATCAGAAGGAACAAAAAAGCGATAGGGTGGACTCTCTCAGACCTAGTAGGAATTAGTCCTGATCTTTGCATGCACCACATTAGGCTGGAGGAAGGTGCAAAGGCTTGTAGAGACCACCAACGCAAGCTGAATCCAAACATGAGAGAGGAGGTTCTAAAGGAGGTCTTGAAACTGCTTTCATTGGGTATATCATTTACTCCATACTTGATAGTGAATGGGTTAGTCTGGTCAATATATGGTACCTAAAAAGTCAGGAATACAGGTGGTTAAGAATGACAAGAATGAATTGGTGCCTACTCGCCTAGTTACTGGCTGGAGGATGTGCATCGATTATAGAAAGTTGAATGAAGCAACCAGGAAGTACCATTTTCCATTACCATTCATTGACCAGATGCTGGAGAGATTGGCTGGAAAGCAATATTTCTGTTTCCTTGACGGGGTATAGTGGATACTTCCAGATCTATGTAGATCCCGATGACCAGGAGAAGACTACATTTACGTGTCCATTTGGCACGTATGATTTTAGAAGAATGTCGTTTGGACTGTGCAATGCGCCAGGCACCTTTCAACGTTGTATGATGAGTATCTTCTCGGATCTACTGGAGGATTGCATCGATATTTTCTTGGACGATTTCACCGTTTATGGGAATTCCTTTGACTCATGTTTAGCAAGCTTGGATATAGTGTTAAGGAGGTGCCAGGAGAAGAATTTAGTCCTCAATTTTGAAAATGCCACTTCATGGTACCGAAGGGAATCGTCTTGGGGCATGTAGTCTCCGAGAAAGGCATACAGGTGGACCCAACAAAGGTTGATGTGATTTCAAAATTGCCTTACCCCACGAAACAGAAAGAAGTTAGGGGATTCCTAGGGCATGCAGGGTTTTATAGAAGATTCATAAAGGACTTCGCGAAGATTGCTCAGCCACTTACCCATCTGTTGCACAATGATGTTGAGGTTCATTTTCGACGAGGAATGTAAAAAGGCTTTTCAGCTGTTGAAAGATAAACTGATATCAGCCCCTATTATCAGAGCACCTGACTGGAGTCTGCCGTTTAAATAATGTGTGATGCAAGTGACTACGCAGTAGGGGCGGTGCTAGGTCAAAGGATAGATAGAAAAAGTTACGTGATCTTCTATGCCTCAAAGACACTAAACCAGGCCCAGAAGAATTATGACACCACAAAAAAGGAAATGCTGGCCGTCGTGTATTCCTTGAAAAATTCCGACCATACTTACTAGGGTCTAGTGTGATCGTTTTTACCGATCACGCAGCTATTGAGTACTTACTGGTGAAGAAAGAATCCAAGCCAAGGTTAATCCGTGGGTAGTACTTCTCTTGCAAGAATTTGATTGGGAAGCAAAGGATAAGAAAGAAACAGAGAATAAGGTGGCGGACC